>NC_064852.1:36980973-37289973 GCF_024139225.1 Suncus etruscus
AATATACAATATTAATATAAAAAACACAAATAAGACTATGGGAATCTTCTCCAAATTGTAAGATACCAATATATTTAAAAAAATGTGGTACTTTATTCTTTTAGTTGAAATTTCTATCAGATAGGTTTATGTGATAATAACTTTTCACTGCATCTTGTGGGAAATAGTAACACGGGAAAAAATAAAATATAAGCTATATTTATCATGTTTATTAGCCTAGCATAAAAGGTTTTCTTCATAACTGGAAAATTTCATAATAGTGTTAATATAAGTAATTTATTTTCCACTGAGAAAACAAAGCTTTTTGAATAGTTTCAAATAGAAAACTAATTTAGCTAGACTGTTTTTGAAGAAGATATGGGCTAACATATTTGACAATTATTAAACAAATTAAAACATCAACATATTTACTAATGAATAAAGTGACAGTCAAAGTTAGGTCATTTAACCTATTTCTTGATATATCTGTAGAAACAGATGCTCTTTTTCTTTTCAAATGCCATTTGAAAAGAGTACCATTTATTTTTCAAAACTTCTATTGCAATGGTAAGGAAAATATTTAAAAGTATAACAAGGTGGCTACATAATTATAGAGCAAAATGTTAAAATTTCACATTACCATGGAAACAGTACTAGAGTACATGTTTTCTATTAGATACTAATTTTTCCAAATTAATATTTTTGATTATGATATATCACACTCTATGACATTATCACTTTACCCATTACAAATATGAGTGACTGCAAAATAGAAATGTAATTTATTAACAAGAAGAAAAACATGGTAGATATAGTAAGAGAAAAGCAGTAATATGGTATATTTGTAATATGAAATTAATTTAGAGTACAAAAATTTTGAACTACAGTTAATACCAAAAATGCAACTGAGATTTTATTTTATTTGAAAAATATATGTGATTTCTAAACTTGTTATTTTAACAAATATGTTGGATAGAGCGCACTCCTTTAGGGATCCTTTTGGATTATGTAATCATACTAAAATAATATTGCTCCCAAACACACACAGACAAATGGTGCTATCAAAAACACAGAGACAAACGGTGCCCAGAGTAACATATCAGTAGAAAAGTGCTTTATTTAAGGCCTGTGTCCACAATTTAAAACCTTAACAACAACCCACAAATCAACTGAGATGCACAATACTGTCTTCTGCAATCTCTCGTGCCACAGTATAAAATTTCCTGAGAGTATATCATCCAATTGTGTGCAAATAACACACAAATGTGTGCAACAACAATCGAGGGTAGAAATTGGTGGAAATGGAGGCCTAAATTTAGACACTTACCCAAACAAGTTAGGAATTAAAGAGAATCATATTGACCCTCTTCTATAGAACTATAGAAAACATGTCCCAAATTTTTATACTTTCTTTAATCTGTAGTAAACTGTCATCTAAATTCTTCTACTGATCTTAACTATTAACATGACATGTATATTGTCCCTGAAAATAATATTTAAATACTATGTACCAAAGATATTTTCATGTTTTTCTTATATGCTTTATTTTAGAATGCAGATAATGAATGAAACTTGTCATTCATTATTAAAGGATACCATTTTTTGTCTTTTGCTCTAAATAAAAGCAAGAAATACTTTATGCCTAATATAAAAACTGTAAAATACAAACCAAAAGTTTGCTCTTTGTCTGAGTTTTACCAATAGTAAAAGGCAATAAAATCTGTGTTTTACTTGCTTTCATAACATAGTTAATTTTAAACTTAAAAAGTGCCATAAAACTCATTATTTAATATTTTTCTTTCACTGTGATGATAAATATTATTTAAAAATTTTAAAATAAATATATCTTCAAAATTACACTGGACTTCTAGTAATCCAATTTCAACATATTTCCATGTTAATAGCCTACAGCAGTATTCACTAAATTAAATTAATTCAAAGTGTTCAACTTTAATTTATGGTGATCAATGTTTGCTACAAACCCAGCTTGAGGATCCAAACACAGGTCTCTGGGAAACTTCAGCCTTTTGCTGACGAGTATAGTAGGATACAAGCCATTGAGTTTGGATACTTCAATAATTCTTTTTTCTGTGTCAGACCAATAGAGGTTTTTTCCAATCCAATCTACAGCAAGTGCATTGGGAACAGCTGTGTTATGTACTACCTAATCAAACAAAATGTATTTTAATGTAGCAGGGCAAATACTTAGAATAAAATTGAGCAATTGCTTTTTCATTTTTACAGATATAAAGTCCTATTTAAACATCGATTACCGTATTTTCCGGCGTATAAGACCACTTTAGAAACAAAAAAATGTCAACCGAAAATTGGGCGTAGTCTTATACGCCGAGTATATCCCGAAAAATGTTTCAATATGCCGCTAAATGAAAATTGTCTGAATATTACCACAAAACGAATTTTCCAACTTGATCCTGCACCAATCACTGCCAGGCTGCTCTGACCGCCTGATGATTTTAAAATAATGAAAGTAAATAAAATATTATAAAAATATACAAATAAGCAAGATGGAAATGTATAATTGTATACTTTCCTTAAAAATTATAGTAATCATACCACATATTTAGGAAGAAGGTGGTGAGGGGAACAAAGACCACATTTTATAAGGCACTCTCTCTAACTCAGCCAGTCCAAACAGGCTTTTTATGCATGCAAATTAGATAATGTTCTGGACCCGAATCTACACTGTCAAAAGTCTGCTCAGATTGGCCGGAGTCAGAGAGGAAGTCCATTACAGTATAACCTTTGAACCTTTGCTTGTTGTGATTGGCTCACTGTGGTACATACAATTGCAGTACAGAATGTTCTGTCTGATACAGCAAACATAGACCTAAAGCTATGTTTTAACTGCAAAGTTAGGGGGTCGTCTTATATGCCCAGTCGTCTTATACACCAGAAAATACGGTATGTAGTCTAGTTAATAATAAAAAATAGAGCTATCTGCTCCAATATAATTAATTGTTTATAATAAGTGATTGATCATTATGCAAAAGTTTATGCACGAATTACTTAAAATATAAACTTATGGAATTAATAGCTCTATTTTTCATTAACAATGTGTAATCAATAATAAAGATATAAAATTATAGCATGATATTTCAGCATTTTTATGATATAAATTCACAGTCCTGAATTTTAAGGTATCATTTCTTCCTTCTCATAATTACTAAATTTAGAAAATTTGTGTAGCTTCCGAACAAAAAGAAAGAACAACCAAACACAATTTTAGAAAACTAGCATAATGCTATATGGACAATGCTAATTTTTGCTCTTATAATAAAATTTTTCCCTGAAGCTCCATGAACTTCACTTCTAAGCCATCTCTGGCCCATTAATTCTTTAAAAAAAATAATCTTTGAATTTAAAATACCTTTAAATGTAAAGATTTTTACATGTGTTGTAAAACTTTGTGATAAATTTTGAGTTATCTAAACTTTACATGGTATATAAATTTGTAGTATTAAGTTATAAAATGCAATTTAATAAATGTTTAGTATTAGGTTATAAAATATAATTTAATCTAATGTTTTGTTCTTTCAACCAACATGAATATGAACACAAAAACAATTTATATTATTATAAATCACCTAATGCCAATTTATAAACTTTTTCTTTGTATATGTAAGTACGTATTAAAACTTCTTGAATATTTTCAAAATTTATTGTTTCCAAAAAATCTTGTGTTTGAATGTTTTTGATGTATATCCAAAGATAGAAAACTACAAAAAGGCAAAATTAGAGTTCTTTCTATTTTCAATTTAAATATAATTAATTTTACTATGTACAGAGTACAATTAATTTAATTTTAATAGTACTATATAGTTCCATGTCACATATCTGAAAGTTACTTGTGGTGGTTATGGTAATATGCAACTATACTTTATAAATTCATATAAATACAATTCTTATATAATCAGCAGATTAGTTGCACTAGTGCTATAATTACAATAACTCAGTTTTCAAATCATTTTCTTAGACATAATAGCTTTTTCTTTTATAGATCAACATAATTGAATCACAGGTACTAGTAATTTAAGCTAAAAGCATATATTACTCTTACATGGACTATAAATAAGGTTCCAAATTTTATTTCTATTTTAATCTTATTTTATGTAGTGTAAATAAATAAAAATTTCGCAAAATACCTATTAACATACATTATCAACTGCAAAATTCAAATCAGCTTTATTACATCCTATTATTGTCATTATTAGTATCCAGTGCTATGTTATATTCTATTGACCATGCTAATGAAATAAAATTAGTCACATACTTAAAATATAAAGTTACCTTAATATCACTTCCATTTAAACACATTCTATTAATGCGGCTGCCATTGGGTCTGCTAGAGTCAATCCAATAGATAAATTCTTCTCTGTAATCAAAATCTATAGCAACAATATTATTTAATCCCTAAAAATAAAGGAAAAAAACATTTCTTAGAAAGTTTTTCAATGATTTATTAACTCACAAGTATCCATTCTTTACTTGAATCTAAATACTAACCTCTATATAGAAAAGCCACTTGTGACCAATTCTTTTTAAAGGCAGCATAAACTTACTTGCATTTTCTTACACCATGTAATAAAATTTTGTATAGTTCTGTTATAGCATATATTTTATTGAGATTTGAAATAGTTATAAATAATAGTTTAAGTATATAATTACATTATAGGGGGACTAACTAAAACAAGAGACTCATGCCTCAGATACATAATAAATATAACTGAGTAATTGTAAGTATTGCCAAATCTATAAAGGTATCAGAAAGGAGCTAACAAATAAATTAAAGATCTTTGAACATTTTAAGATGAACCCACAAAAGGTCTGATGAAAATAAAATAAAATAAATTGTGTTTATTCAAAAGCTTTTCCCTTAACATTTTCTTCTACCCCCCACTCTTTCTTTCTGTCTTTTCAGCTGGCCACTTTGTCAATTAAGTGCTGTCTTATAATTTAAGATTCATGCACGAGTAATCACTGAAGGATGTAAGCCACACAGCTACAATCAATGGAATAAACTTGGAAGTGATGCTGACAGGGACTCGAAAGTCTCTGAGGCTGCATCATAACCCACAATCACAGCCATGCCAGGTGCTCAACTTCATTGCTTCACAGCTAATATCTGCTGGTGTCTTCACAGAGTGTGAGCAGGCAGCCTTCACCAACCCCAACTAGCCACAACCACAGTAAACTCATCAACCCAGGTCTAGAGATATGAAGTTCCTCCAGATTCCTCAATGCTGCCACTCTGGTAGAATCACACAAATTAGATGGGAAAGTAGTAGAAAAGCCATCTAAGCTTAATTTAAAAAAATATTCAGAATGCTCAACTAGCAACAAACAGCTTTACTAACCATCACAGAATTGGCCACAATATGAGAAAAAAAATTTTCCTGAAGTGCTTTTTTAAAATATTTCCATTAGCCATTTCTTTTTAACATGCATATAAAATTAATTATTTCATGCCTCCTAAGGGGACAGGGTTTCATGTTTGTAGGAACCTAAGGACAATGGTATAGGGAGTGTTACACTCATGGTGAGACTGGTGTTGGGACATTGAATGTCAGAAATTATTATAAAACAATATGTAAATCCTGGCACTTTAATACATACAGAATAAAAATGCCTTTAAAATAATTTAAAATTATAAATTCAGGAGAACATTTCATCAAACCTAATTTTGTGGTCAATGTCTTTTTTTTTATTTTCAATCCAGTGTAGTGAGAATATGTTGAAATTCCTCTCTTCAGATTGATGGCTACTGAATTCAAAGAGATAACAAAACTGAACATCACTTTTGACAAATTTATGAATATATGCTTCATAAATAGTTTAAAATATTATAAATTTGCTATAGAAATCTTTCAAGCCAATTTTTCAGAGTGTGTACTATTGGGGATTCTAATGATGATGACTTGAGGAGCCAGTAGTATCAGTAGGTATAATTGTGATTTGTTCTTTTCAAACCATGAACAATTCTAAAACAGCTTTACAGTTCATATTAATTGCTTCCATATTACTTATCTTACAGTTGTAGTTATCTGAAATTCCCTTCAGGATCAGTTACTAACTGTTATAGGATATTTTTCTTCAGATAAATATTACTTTCTCTAAATAGTGATGTTTTGTGTAGAGTTGTTACTGTTAATTGTGCTTTGATTTGAGAGAGAGGGTAAAAATTAGTAGCAATTGCCAGGCCATAATTTTTTCACATTAATTCTCAAAATTCAATTTGGTAATAATACTAATATCGCCTTGATTTATATAACTTACTTTGTAATCTAGTTGTTCTAGTAGAAAAGGACACAGGACTATCCCTAGAGCCTTTCAGTTCTTGGCAATAAGCAAATGTGAGGAATAAAAGATCCTTCGTATATGCAAAATATGAGCCATGAGACACATTATAATGTTTTTTTAAATTTCTTAAAACTAAGTTCTATATTATTAAAACTATACTTCAAATTATGTTTTTACTGTTTAACATAAGTAATCACTTCCAAATCACAGATTTAATTTGACTAGTCTAAACCTACACTATTATATATTGCTAGTTATAAGCATGAGTTACATGCATACTTACTCAGTACACTATATTTGACAGTAAAAATGCATACTGTGACATGAATAAATGCAAGTGTATCTTTTAGTACTAACATTACTAAAGAATAATAATAATAACTATTACTTGGATAAGACTTCAGAAGTCTGATTTGGTATCCATTTATATGTAAAAATGGAGGACCCCTTAATTTCACTTAAGAATAATCCATAAAGTTGTCTATATAAAATAATGTCCACATACAAAACTTGAATATTGCAAATTCTATTGAGTGAGAAATTCATCCCAATAGTATGCTGCAATTTTCTTTTCATTGAAGTGTGTTTTTTTTCCTACAAGAGAAATAATGCAAAGGAATTATAATTCTGTGATATCTGGCAACACAGATGTAGAAATTAGAAATGAAATGGGAAAAATGCTAGAGAAAAAGTTATCTCTAACTTTAGTAAAGATTGACCTACAAGCTTCAATTATGGTAGAAATATACTATTCCTTTATAAAATAATCTATTTAAATAAAGAAAATTCAATTTCAAGTTTAGGAAGTCAACTATAATAGGAAAATGTTCTAAAAGCAGAACACTGGAATTATGAATGCTGACATATCTCTATTGTAAGATGGTCATTTCTCTAGAGTTTTACATTGATTCCCCACAGGAAAACAGTGCAATGTCTCTTTATAGAACCATATGCAAGGTACATTAAAACAGTCTGGGACATGGTCGAAATAATGTCTGAAAACTAGAGTCATCCTAGTGGTTTCAAAGCTAAAAATTGGTTTCATCAAAATCCTATTTGCTTCTTTCATTTTTGTAGTTGAAGATTTGCACCCTTTGGTTCAAGTTGATTAATTTAAGAAATTGTATTTGTTACTCTCTACAATTTGACTGGAATGAAGGGCTCTGTTAAAATTGAACAGTATAGCTTACTGGAAAGAAACATGAATAATTTTTATTTCTAATATCCAGGTCATTAGCATACATATTCTATATAAAATAGGTGAATTAGTTATAGCAGTACTAGATAAAACCAAGTTTTAGAATATGTAGAATATGTAACTTAGCAGCTATAATTTTATGAATAAAGCTACGTAGGATTATTACTGACTATATAACAAAGATATTAATGTAAACATTCCAATTCTCATATAAACTATCTTCAGTAATTCAGGAAAGAACTTCTTTTTACCTTTTTTTTTACTTATTTTAACTCTGACAAAATGTGGAGAGATATTAAGTGTCTGTATTGTTTCATTATTCATATTTAGTCAAAATCTCTGAAAGAAAAAGATGAGTTACACTGCCTAGAACTTCTTGACATATTGATTATATGATGAAGTAGTAGCAAAAAACATAGTCTCAGCACTGCATCAAATTTAGCAGAAGAAAACCCTATCGTGCATGTGTGAAGATGTAAAACAAAATTAAACTAAAATTTATTTTCTGGAAGAATCAGTATATTCCAAGAAACCTACACACAAAACTTAATCTAGAGCTGACTATAATAAAGTTAATTTCTTTTGTATCTTTATTTTTATTTAGAAATTCTTATAATAATAAATGCACACCAAAATCATGTGTTTAGATTCAATCTGTATTCATCATGATCCATGAATATTACATTTAGAAAAGTATATAAATACATACCCATTTAGATATTAGTGATTGGTAATAGTTTAAAGTGGTATCTCTAGACAAATGAGTTATCTGAACATATACTTTAGAGTGGTTTGATTATATAATAACATTAAATGATGCATAGCGTGAAAGATCATTTTGCTCCATTAGAAACACCTCTAATAACATATTAGGCATACAGGAAAACACAAGAGATGCCAGAAAAAAATTGTCCTGAGCCAAAGGGTTGGAAAATGAAGCAAGAAACTGTCACTGAATCTCTGTTACAGTTCTTTTAAGAAGACAGTAAATGTTGCTGCTAACTTTGATAAAATTGTGGTTCAGTTGAGCTTTAAATGGTGTGTTCTGAAAGCAGGACTTTCTTTCAACAGAGATCAATCTTAAATATAGGAATGCTAAAGCAAAACAAAAATGAAAATAAACCAAATCTTTAAAGAGAAAATAAATGTATCATTTTGCCAGAGACTATGACAAGAAAACCAATGTCTGGCATATATAACTTGGAAAAAATAAAAGCTTGTGGTGGTAAGTAAATTGAAAATATATTGAAAATATAATTTTCAAAAAACTATGCCTGATATAATTTTAAAATTATACTGTGTATAAAAATAATTGCATTAAATATGTGTAAAAACAGGAAGTATGTCTTTTTACATTTTTTAAAATATAACTACTTAAATTTAATTCCTAAAAATTTTCATTTACTTTTTTCTTATATTAATGATCTATCTTACTGTTGCATTATAAATTAGTATTTTTGTAAACAATAGCAAACTATTTTATATATTACTCTATAATGTAAGAAGGCAGAAGTAAAGAAGTAGTGGGTGCTGAAAGTAAATGTATAACTCAATACAAGAATCTCAACCTCCATGTAGGTGATAGATATGCATGTGGCTTGAAGCATAAAAAAATATTGGAAGGCTACTGATAAGAGAGGTGCTTAGACTTTATGTTAGAGGCCATCTGCTAGACAATTTGGAATTGTGACCTTTCTGAGATGTTAAACCAGAATCATGAAACTTTTGTATATTCTTTAAGTAGTTAAAATTCGACTTTTTATGTGATATGCTTTTCAGTTTGGCCAAGAGGAAAACTGAAGACATCAATTTTATTATGAGAGTCAACAAAACACTTTTGGATAAATATTTGAATATTTATATATAGAATAAGATTTGATTTATAAGCACAATCATAAAAGTGGAGTTTCAATTGAGGAACTAGTGAATATATTGTGGATAAAACCTAGAGGAAGTAAGTGTTCATTTCAGTGTTGAAATCACTACATGGGTTTCTTTTAGTCTAATGATAATAGGAACATATTAGAAGAGCAAGAAGTCAACATATTCCTTAATGCAGTTTTTCTTAAATATCTTTTTCTTAAATTTCTTTTCACACAGATCATTAATAGATTGCCTGGGACAAAAATAAATTGGTAGCAGAATAGATATACATTAATCTTTCCAAAAGTTTCTTTTTCTGACAACAAAATATGTATGAAGTCTATAGTACATTTACTAAGTTTTTAGGTTTTAATTATTTTATTTAATGCTATTGTCTCTGTAGATAGGAAAAGAAAAAAATAACATGAGTGATTCAAAGTTTTATATCCTGTCTTAAAATGAAAAGCATATGATTTATTTTAGAAATCATATATATGTATATTTGTACATATATATAAATACATATATGTCCTCCAAATAAAACTTAAACATCAAAACTTGTTTAAAATATTCTAATAAAGTAGATGAAAATGAGTGATAAAATCAAACTGAATACCTATTCCTAAAAGCTTTTGAAAATATTATAATTACATTTTGTTCTCTTTTTAATTCAAAATTTAGTGGGCTAGGAGTTTTGTGATATACATATTTTGGTTCTCTGAACATAAACTTGCATTTAAGTAAATATTTGTATTGTAAACATATTAAGTGCAATGAAAGCAACTTGTGCAATGGGTAAACTTTTCTAAAAAGAGAATTTTATACTTTTGCTAATATCACAATTATTAATATCACATATGTTTGGGACTGATTATATTCTACATCATTTACAATTTTTGAAAGAGTGTTGTGTTACAAGTTGGACATCGAATTCGATAAACTAAAACAAAACAATTAGTTTAAAATAATTGAACAAGGTAAAATAGTATTAAAGTAAAAATACTGAGACCAAATTAAGTCATCTACCTATATGCATATATACAAGAATAAATGATTTATAAAATATAATTGTGAGATCTTTCAATTGCCCTTACACATAATAGATTCAGTCAATTTGAATATTATGAAACAGTGCTATAAAACTCATACCTGTTTTAAAAGTGTATAATTGGAGCCATCAGTGCTGATTTTCCTTATTTCATAATGATCAGCAAGAATAAGAAAAGGTTCTTCATCTAAATACCAAGACAAAAATATATTTAATTTTAATATTTATGGACTTTATAAATAGTCTGCTTTATTTCAATTTAGTTCCTATTGCAATTCATTTTATTATAGAACCTACATTTTTTTATCCATAATAGACTCATGGATTGAAAAAACAAAAATCATGCCAATTATCTCAGTAGCTAAATGAAAATAAAACAAATAACTTAACAAGATATATGGAGGTTATCCAAAAGACATTCCTAGCTTGCTTTCACTTTTTTAAACATGCTTTTTTTCTGGTATATTTATAATTAGTATAACTTTTCTCATTATTTTAATTTTGTTTTAGTTTGGTGTCCATACTTGTCACTGCTTAGGTCTTATCTTGGCCCTGTGCTCAGGGATAATTTCTGGTGTTACAGGATTTAAATCCTAATGGCCACATATAATACAAGCACTCTATCCCTTGATCTATCACTCAGATATACAAATCTTTTTTATAAAGTTAATATATTTTCCATAGTTTGCTTGATATATTATTTTTTATTCTTTAATGGCAGAACAAGAATGCATAGGATATGGCATTATGTTATAAAATATTCTAACATAAAGATTAAAGTAAGTGTATATGCATTTTAATGCATTAAATTAATTAGTTATTCACTTTGATCAATAAGGAAAGCATTATTACATAATTTTAAGCTTTCTTTTGGGTTTAAAAACATATCTCTAAACAGATGGCTTTTAAGCTAAAAGGCTGCCATACTTATCAATATAGTTCAAATATAGAAATGAAAACTTAACATATTATGCTCCACCTCAGTACTTTGGCAGCCCTGCTCTTTACTTCTTATACTTGAAACCTAAAGCCACAAACACTCCATAAAAGAGCATAAGAAATGTCTTGACATAATTGTTAGAAAATATTATCTGTGACATGAAAATGACAAACTAGGCAAAAATAATTGAGTGTTACTAAAACAAATGGAAAGATGTGTAGTAAAAATGACAAAACACAATATCAACCTATAGAATGTAAGAAACAATGTAAGCTATGTACTGATAAAATCATATGTGTATGTATAAAGATCTCATGCAATTCAAAAATAAATATAATTTGATTAAAATGGTCATTTTTCCAGTGAGACAACCAAATGACCAATAAACATATATAAAAATTCATAAACATTGCTATGATCAAGGGTTTAACAATCCAAATCACACTAAGCTGTTACTAAGCTATTACTAATCACACTGTTATTACTGTTATAAGTTTAACATTAAAAACACAAAAGAGGGACTGTAGCTAGTAGGGCATTTGCTCTGTACACAGTAGAGCCAAATTTGATCCCTGGCATCCCATATGTCCTCTGGATTTTCCAGGAGTGATTTCTAAGTGCAGGGTTAATAGTAACACTGGAGTGCAACCAGATGTGGGCCAAAAAGGAAAAAATATGTGTATATATATACATATATATATGTGTGTATATATATAATACAAAATAGTATGTTTCCTCAAACAAAAAAAAAATAAAACCACCATATTATCCTTCAATCTCTCTTCTGAATATATATATATATATATATATATGTATATATATAAACCAAAACCTTACTGCAATTTTAAGTACATTTGTTGGGTCCAGAGTGTAGTACAGAAGGTAGGACATTTAACTTGCACACAGTTCACCCAGGTTCAATCCTAGCATCTCATAAAATCTTCTGAGCACCACCAGAGTAAATCCTGAAGGTTTACCCAGGAGTATGCCATGAATAGCATGACATGACATGAATGACATGAATAAAACCAGGTCGTATCCCCCCAACAAACCAAACATATATTGCTTGCATTATTATAAGAGTCAAAATAAGGAAACTATCAATAAATTAATACATAAAATATATATAAATATATATGTTCATATCAAATAAGACATACATATATCATTATATACTGGAATAGTATCTTGCATTAGGAAAGAAGGAAACACTGATTTGTAACAACATGAATTTTATGAAATTATTTTACATCATGCTAGACAAAGTCAAATACTTAACAGCTTTTTTATATAAAACTTGAAACAAGAGACTTGTAGAAACAAAAGATTGGTAGATATAATGGTGTAGAGAATAAAATTAATTCAGAGGTATTATTTTATAGATATAAGCTTTCAGAGAGAAGACAAATAGTTCTAAGAACCTAATTTGTTTTCTGTGAGATAAATGTCAGTAATGTATTACATACTTAAAATACACTAAGAGAATTTAGCTTAAATGTTGCCACAATAAAATTATTTTTTATAATTATGCTATGTAGTAGAATTGTTAGTGACACTGTGGTGGCAATTATATTGTAATATGTATGTCATATTTCTTTTATACTTGTTTATAACTTTATATATTTTGCTTTTATAATAGTCAGCTACAGATCAATCTGGAAAAATGTGTGGCCTCTGAAATAAATAAACAAAAAAAATGCTGCAAGAAGACTTTATTTTTCATAAAACGTTATATAATTTTCTATTTAACACTAATGTAAAATAGCCAAACTATCACACTATGAAAATATAGTAAATACCACATTTTAAATGTAAGCATCCGTCTATGCTGTATGTTCTTTTATGAAAAATAATAAAGTGAGAAACTGGTTTTGAGATTTGTTCATTCATTTGTTGTTTGTTTGGGCTCACATCCAGTGGTGCTCAGGGGTGACTCCTCCTGGCTCTGTGTTAAAGCCTTCTTTGCTGAACTATCTCTTTGACCCAAGGTTTTGATAGATTTTTTTCACATTCCCCATGTCAGTAAATATGGGACTAAGGAGGCAGTGTGTTGTTGACTAAAAAAAGATAGGTTGGGAAAGAAAGCAACGAACACCATAAATGCACACATTGATCTGGGAATAAAATATATTCTAAGAAAAATAAAAATGGAATAAAATATATTCTAAGAAAAATAAAAATGGAATAAAAATTTAAATAGCCCTTTTTATTATATATGTATCACTTAAGGCTAGTTAAAATTAATACAAAACTAATATTCATAACATTTGTTACCTAAAGTCGATGAAAATATAATATTTTTGAGGGGAGTTGGGCACAAGCAATGGTGTTCAGGGCTTACTACTAGTTCTGTGTTTAAGGATCACTTCTAGGGGTACCTATATGGAGTATCCATGATCAAACCTGCTTGGTCACCTGCAGTTCAAGTGTCTATCTCTAAAACCCTAAAAGGACATTTTTATTTATTTGTTTATTTACTTTTTCATTTGGAGGCCACACCTGGCAAGTGCTCAGGGGCTCCTCCTCGCAGTGCACTCAGTGTCTCAGGGGACAATAAAGGATGCTAGGGATCAAATCCAGGTTGGCCACATGCTAGACAAGTACCCAACCCACTGGGCAATTGTTCTGTTCCCTCAAAGTACACTTTAAAATGTTTTTACCTACATTTATATTTGAGAAATTATTAAGACTATTTCACTTGTAATACTGTAATTAAAAAGGGATAATGATATATTATACTGACCACTTAAAATCATTATTTTTATTTCTTTGTATAATTATTTGTCTCATTTTTTTCTTATAATTAAAATTTCTTAATTCACATGCTACAATTTCAATGAAGTTTAAATTTGGAAATTTGGAAAGCCAAAACAATATTTGAAATGAGAATTTTTAAATGAGAATTTATTTCATTGTAAATGAGAATTGACAAATTAACCCATGTAACTTAGAAAACAATAGAAGTTTAATAATTTACAAGAACGAAGGTTGTGATATTTCAAAAGAGCCATGTATAGACAGCACACCAAATCCAGGATAAAAATGTTGTATCCAGTAAGTAGGGAAGACTAAGAGATCTAAGAAATAGCAGATAGAAGCATTTTCACTAAGAATAATTATAACATAGGGCATCCACATGAGTAACTGAGATTAGTTTACTGTGAAAATTCAATACAATACCGGAAAGTGATTTGCAGCCATTTGGATTATCAGGGTTTATTTCATATCCATCCATACAAAGACATTTGTAGGTTCCATATGTATTAATGCATTGCTGGCTGCATGGAAAGCCCAAAGAGCATTCATCAATGTCTACACACGTTTTACCATCATCCTTCAGTTGGAATCCAGGCCAGCATTTGCACTGGAGAATGAAAAATGAACATAACAATTAATTTCATTGTCACTCTATTATATATCTCTTTTGAATGAATCAAGCTAGAAAATCATTTCGAGATAATGGCAGGTCTTTAATAAGATTTACATATATTAAGTTAAACTTTTAGGAGAAGTCTTCAAAATATATTCAATGAACTTAGATTTGCAAGTTTGCAAAAGTTAGCTAATACTACTAAGTGCATGTGATTAAAAAATTGCAAATGAGAGGCAAACTCTTTTACTTTATTTAATTTTTCTACTGCAATGTATTGTCTCCTTGGAAACTTCACTATGGCACATAAACCTGGTGTGTTTAGTCTTCTTTAAAGACTACTAACATTTGCCTCGCATTTTATTCCATTAAAACACTTGAACATGATATAAGGTAAATAATATAAATGAAAAATTATATTATATATTTATCTAAAATAAATAAAAGAAGGTTGAAAGATATAATATCCATTGTTTACTGTTGAGAAACAAAAAAGTATGAAGGGATTGCTGCCTAGGTAAAACCACTAAGAGAGTTGAGACTATAATTCTTATCAAATAGAAAATTAATACTACTTATTGACCTGGTCATTTGTACAACCAGATATAAGGTTGTTATCCAAAAAAAAAACCTTTATTTAATCCTAATTAAGTAAAATAGTTTTAATTATTAAGTATTTTTTCAGCATCATGCCTATCTTTTCTACGTCATTCACATGACACTATATGCTAATTACTGAGCTATCAATTCTGAAATGTTTTTGTCTTTGCATGTCTGTCTATATAATGAAGTGCTATGGTGGCCAAGGACATTTAGGTATACCGTAAATCTCACAAAGTAGAATATTCAAATTATAAAAACGAAATGTAGGAGCCCGAGTGATGATGCAGTGGTAGGGTGTTTGCCTTGCACGCTGCTGAGCCAGGACAGACCGTGGTTCGATTGCCCTGGCGTCCCAAGCAAGGAATGATTTCTGAGCAAAGAGCCAGGAGTAGCCCCTGAGCATCACTGGGTGTGCCCCTTTCCCCCCAAAAGAAAAACAAAATGTAATTTGCCAGATAATTATGGTCACATTAACCTTGATTAACACTATTTATTATAGCCTTTTGGTAAAAGAATTTGTAAGGCTATTAATTTAAGAAGGAAATCTTGGGGAGAAGGAGTGTAATGAAAGTAATATGAGTAGAGCATTTTGTTTGCTTGAGAAGATATAGGTTCTGTCCCAGAAACCCATATGGTCACCTCAGCCTCACCAGGAGAGTTCTCAGAGCTCTGAGCCAGTATTAAATCAAGAGCACTTCCATGTGTGGCCCAAAAAAACAAATACATAACATGTCCAAGGGTAAAAAAGAAACTCTAAAATGTTAAGAATATTATGCAGCCATCAGGGGAGATGAAGTCATGAGATTTTCCGATACATGAATGAACATGGAAACTATTATGGTGAATTAAATAAGTCAGAGGGAGAGAGACAGAATAGTCTCACTCATCTCTGGGTTTTAAGAAAAAATAAAAGACATTGTAAAAATGCCCAGAGACAATAGAGATGAGGGCCAGAAAGACCGTCTCACGATATGGAGCTCACCACAAAGAGTGATGAGTATTTAGAGAAATAACTACACTAAAAACTACCACGACAAGTTAATGAGTGAGAGTAGAATGTCTGTCTTGAATACAGGCAGGGGGTGGGGGAGGAGTTAAATGGGGGGCATGGTTGTACTGGTGAAGGGGGGTGTTCCTTTTACGACTGAAACCTAATACAATCATGTTTGTAATCATTGTGCTTAAATAAATATATATTATTAAAAATATTAGAGTAATGTTTTTAAAAGCAAGCATTTCAAAGATTTTTTTTTATCTACTGGGTAACATTGCAGAGAGATATGTAGATTAACTAAACAGAAACAAGTAATCCTGCAGTAGAAATTTTTTCATGTTCATAAAAGATGCTCATTACTTAGAAGCATTACCAATTTCATTGGAATAGGTTTGGAAAATAATTGAATGGCCTTTCTTCAGACCTTACAGTTTTCATCAGAATCAAACAAATCTCAGCAATTTTATTGTTCTAAACCTTCTGAATGATGACCTAGCCAAAATATCAAAGCAAAAGTCATTCAAAAGCAAATATCAAAGCAAAAGTCACCCCCAAATGTCTCTCATCACATATTAGCATGTGATGAATAACTTTCCTTAAAAGCTCATCCTATATAATTCAGTTAGAAACTCAGGGGAATTGGCATTTGTTCCATAGTGGGAAAAATGTAAAGTATGAATTTGTTAACCTAAAATGTTTAGAATAATAACATTTTTATGTTTATTTTGTCACTTTTTTTAAAAATAAAGAATCTCAAAAATTTATTTTGTCACTTTTTTAAAAATAAAGAATCTCAAAAATTAGAAATTGAGGATGTAAGATATTACTGCAAAAAACTGAAATTTAGAAGTGTGACTTTTTGTATTGATGTTTCAGATATATTTGCTAACTCCTGGTAAATAATTGAATTCAAGAAATATTTTAAGATAATCATAATTAATCTGTCTAAACAGTTTTGAAATCCTTTCAGACAAAATTATTAAAGCAATTAAATGTCCCCACTATAATGAGGTTTCTGAAAAACATTGAATAGCAAAGTTTAGACTATAGGATTACAATAATAAATTGATTACTTGGATGAAAACATATTTGTCAAGAAATTAATAATTTGAGCACAATTTTGAAAAAAATTACTAAATATAATATTCATGTGCATAAACATTAAATTCGAATTTTAAGAGCTAGGTTTTAATATTCTTGATGAAATACTTTAAAATAATAATTTTGTAGCTCGTCTATTCACTTTATTTTCACAAAATATTTTGTACCAAATAATTAAGAAGAATATGTGAATATTCTAATATAAATTGACAATACTGAGAGAGGAAAAATAATCAGTTGTATCTTTAAAAACAGAAGATGCATTTATTAAAAATAAATAGTATTTTCAAGGATAAAGATTTAAATATATTCAATGTGATATCAATATTCCAATCAAGAATTATTTCATATTTTGGTGTGTTTATTAATTGGATTGACCTAACAGCTCAGGGGCCCTGAAAGATATTCAGAGATAAGAGCCAATAATTAGGAGATCTAGCCTAGAAATGCTAGTTATCACCAGTGCTATATTCATCAATTTGGAGGAGGCCTTGCCATGCCAGGGAAACTAGGAACAGGTATGTAAGACATATGCTCTTTCTCAATAATATGTCTCCCCAATCTTTATGTTAATTTTCATATAGGACTATGCAGCTACTGGAAAGATATAAAGTTGTGTGACCTGATTGTATTACATTCAGAAAAATATCTCTGAATGCTATTTGATAAATATAATTTTATTTGTAAAATATAATTTTATTTCTCTCCCAGAAGTACATTCATTTATGCATGGGATATTACTCTTCCCATCCAAATAAGATTCTTACTTTAGCTTAATGTTACTACTCCCTTTTGATCAGTTAAATACATTACATTTATTGTCTAAAAATGTGTGAATTGTTCACAGACCATAAAATAGAAGCTTTGGTTTTGTAAGCAATTTTTATTTGAGAATTTGAAATAAGAATGCTTGACATTTTCTGATGATATAATAAATAGGTCAATAATTCATTCTCCCCATTACTTAAATAAATATTCATTAGCAAATTATATATACACATTAGCTGTGCATATAAGACAAACTCTTTATCTACTGCACCATCGTTCCAACCTGTAAATAAAATATTTTTAAATATGGATATATTAATATCATTTGTAAAATATATACTTTGGACCTCTATATAAAATGTTTTACAATTATATACTAACATTTTGTAGTTGTCTTGTTTCCCTATGACATATTTTGTTTTTAGTTTGAAACATGTCTTTATTTGTTTATTGTTCATTTATTTATTTTTGCAAGTAGAGATTTTGATCACCACTATTTTTGTTCTATGCTCAGGAATAACCTCTTGAAATGCTCAGGACTATATATAGTTTCAGGTATTATAATAAGGTTGGCAAAGAAAGAAGACAAGTGCCTCAATTCCTATAACCTATACAATCTCATTTTACATAATTAAGGAACATTAATCACAGCAATGGTCACAAATAACATTCATATGATTACATAAATTTACACATATGTACACATATATACTAAATATCTTTGTCTAATTGAAACAAAGATTTAACTTCATTAAAGTACTCCTTCAGGAAGCAAAAGAAAGTTACAATTATTTTAATAGTATTGATAAACAGTATTGATAACAGTATGGATAAAAATATTTTTCTATAAAAATTCATAGAAATACTCAATAGGGGCCGGAGAGATAGCATGGAGGTACGTCATTTGCCTTTCATGCAGAAGGTCATCGGTTCGAATCCCGGCGTCCCATATGGTCCCCTGTGCCTGCCAGGAGCAATTTCTGAGCATGGAGCCAGGAATAACCCCTGAGCACTGCCAGGTGGACCCAAAAACCACAAAAAAAAAAAAAAAAAAAAAAGAAATACTCAATAATATGATATTATATGGTTTATTGGTAATATCTAATTCAGTTGTAAGTGGTCTCTAAAAATGTATTTAGGAACGAATACTTTTTAAATAAGGATATTTAAAAGTTATTTAAATTCATGTTTTTATATATAAAAGGTTATAATTTTATGTTGTGTCGTTATTTTATCATCAAGATTAACAAGAATTTTATCATTTTATCAAACATTCAGGATAAGGAAATGTATATATATTTAAAATTATATTTTATAAATATATATTAATATATTCTATGTGATACATACATTATATACTTTAATTTACATATACCTATTTTCTATATAAGGCATATAAAATATATATCTTCTGTGCACAATATCAAAGAAATTACTGGTAACCTAAAAATCAAAATTTTACTCAGGTCTCAATACTACATGACACATTTCTTAATTTTCAGGAAACATTTCTATATTAATTATATGCAAGTCTCCAAAATACATTTCTGTACCAATTGTTTTAACATATTACTGTCAAAATTAATTTTTTGATGAATACTATCTCATTAAGAACTGTCCTTGATCATTTTTCTTCTTTCCTTTCAATTATATCATGTTTTTGAATTGTGAATATATATTTTAAGCCTATCACTTTACCCAATTCTTAATACAACATAGCATAAAATCTAGCTCTATTAGTCAAAATGGTATGACATCTAAGTATTTTATATGAGAATCAGAGTTGGTTAAACATACTTATTTTCTAATGACTGGTTCTTACTGACTTTTCCTAACACTTACATTTTTTATTTTAAACTAAACATAACTTTACGTTTAGCATTTTATTTGCTCCTATTGCCAAATCAGAGATATTTCCAACTTATTAATCATTTTTAGTGAAATCACCTTTTTCAAGGAAATGTAATAAAAACTATAATACTAGATAAGATTTATTTTACTGTACCTTCAATCTGTCCTAAAAATTCATGTTTTTCACTTATTTTCTGTTTATGTGAAAAATATTGAAAATTCCAATGCATGATAAATAAATTATTAGGCCATTCACCTCAAGGATGCATGCATGAAAGGGAGCATAAGATTTGAAATGGAAACTAGAGTTGAATGCATATGTATGCAGCTATTAACATAGCAATATCTCCCTAACAGTTGTCTTAACTTGATTATAGTTTCCAGAATGTTTTAATATAATATATTCAACATGGTAATTTTATTAACCAGAATTATTTTTATAATATTTGTATTACACTAATATTATTATTTAAAGTCTTAGTAAACTATTTTGTTTGTTTATTTTTGTATTTTGTGTCATTCACTATGCCCTTGGATTACTACTAACTCTGCACTTAAGTGATCACCCCTAGTTAACACAGGGAGCTATATAAGGTATCAGGAGTTGAGTGCAGGACCACTGCCCGACCCCTGTAAGAATTCTCTGACCCCAAAAATAATACGATTGTTTTTCTAATTTAAGCACCGTGGTTACAAAATTGTTCATGATTGAATTGCCATCATACTAAATAAACCACCTTTCCCCAGGGCACAATTTCCAGAATCGTTGTCCCAGTTTTTATCTGTCTGTCTGTGGCGCCGATATTTTACTTACTTCAACATCTCTCCCATCACCACCCTTTCTGCCTCTGGACAGATATTTTACTTCTCAGTAATACACTCTTTTCCTTTATTTTTATTTCTTTTGACACTGTAGTTTGCACTACTGCGAATGAAGGGTTACTTTGCATGCCACTTTATTCCCTTTTAGGAATCAGTTCGTGTTCAGAGAGATTATTTCCAACTATCATTGTCATAATGGTCCCTTCTCTACTCAAACTGTACTTACTGCTCTTTGTGGCAAGCTTGCTACCATTGTGGGAACCTCCTAAACCCTATCTCTATTATCTCTGGATATTACTATCATGTTGTCTTTTGTGATTTTTTTTATATCCCACAAATTAATGAGATTATTAGATGAGTAATTCTTTCCCTCTGACTCATTTTACTTGGCATAATAATCTCCAGGTCCACCAATGTATAAGCAAATTTCATGACTTCATTTTCCTAATAGCTGCATAATATTCCATTGTGTAGTTGTACCACCGTATATTTAGACACTCATCTGTCTTCAGGTGCTTGGGATTTTCCAGATTCTGGCTATTGTAAATAGTGCTGCAATGAAAATTAGGAAAGCAATGGTCTTTTCTGTGTGGTGTTTTTGGTTTCTAGATTATTTCCCTAAGAGTGGTAATGCTGGGTCATAAGGAAGTTCAATTTCTAGTTTTTTGAGAAATAGCATTTTGTTTTCAAAAAAGGTTAGACTGGTTTATAATTTTCCAATGTAGTGAATGAGTGTCCCCTTTTCCTTGAATCACCACCACTGGTTATTCTTATTCTTTGTGATGTGTGCCAGTCTCTGTGGTGTCATATGATGTTGTTTTGATTTGCAACTCCCTATTGATTAGTGACATTAACATTTATTGCAAGTGTCTTGGCCATCTGTATTTCTTCTTTGAGGACTTTTCATTTCTTCTACCCATTTTTTTTCATGCTATGTTCTATCAGTGCTTTGCATATTAGAGATAGTAAACCAGTATCTAATGGGTATTCAGTGAATAATTTTCTCTGATCCTGCGTAGCCTTTGTATCCTACTCATTATTTCCTTGGAGGTGTAGAAGCTTCTCAGTTTAATGTAGTTCTATTTGTTTATCTCTGTTTCAACTTGCTTAGCCAGTGGTGTTTTATCCTTGAAATGCCTTTAGCTTCAATGTCATTTAAGAATTGTTTGCTTTTTTGTCCAGTTTGTTAAATTAAATATATATTTAGTTATATCAGATGTTAAAGCAGAATACATCTTACTATTTCCAATGAATACATACCTTATAACTTACTGGAAGATCCTGACAATCTTGAGTACATCCACTAATTTTCTTACTTAAACATTCATTTATATGGCAATTTCTCTCATCCGAGCCATCACCACAGTCATCTTTATTGTCACAAAGATTTCCCTTGGGGATGCACTTTCCATTTTTGCACATAAAAAATGAACTGTTGCATGACTGTTCTGAAAAAAGTAAGCAAATGGAATATAAAAGACATGTTATTATTTAATAGTATGATGTTGAAATAGATGTGGTGTATCAAAACACATAGTTAACATGCATTTATGTATATTTATATAAGAATATATGTATAAAATATTAAACACTAAAAGACAACTATAATTTCATATATAACTTTTATTACAAACCAAGGTTTATCATAAAATTAAAATTCTTCTTCTAATTAAAATGCTTCTAAAATAAAATTAAATATTATATCTTCATGACTATTGTAAAAAATGAATTCATACTATATATAATGACATTTCAAGTTACAGGTTTCTGATGAATCAAAAATTTCTAAAAATTAAGAATATGAACTAAATTATCTGTCCTTCTGGAAATATAATATTACCATTTTTAAGTAAAGGCATAAATAAAAAATATTTGCTGTGAATAAAACTTTAATATAGCTATATATATATATATATATATATAGCTGTATAGTTTAGGTATGCAATTACTATTAACCTAATGACATAAACATTACTTATTACCATATATTATTAAAGAAAACCTCTTAACTTGTAAACTACATAAGGAAAAAGTTATTGATTTATTCTGAGACATATATCACTATTTTCCTTCCATCTTCGGAACCATAAATTGACAAATAAAATGTTTGTTTTTGAATGTATTTGGTTAAAAAGTTTTGTAATTTATTTTTTTTTTTTTTTTTTTTTGGTTTTTGGGCCACACCCGGTAACGCTCAGGGGTTACTCCTGGCTATGCGCTCAGAAGTCGCTCCTGGCTTGGGGGACCATATGGGACGCCGGGGGATCGAACCGCGGTCCGTCTCCTAGGCTAGCGCAGGTAAGGCAGGCACCTTACCTCCAGCGCCACCGCCCGGCCCCAGTAATTTATTTTTTAATATAAGTAAAATATTTCACTTTTCTGAGTAAAGTTTAATTTTTAAATTTTAAATTTATTTTGGGCCACACCCAGTGATGCTGAGGGGTTACTCTTGGTTATGTGCTCAGAAATCACTTCTGGCTTGGGGGACCATATGGAACTCTAGGGATCGCACTGTGGATCGTCCTTGGTTAGCATGTGCAAAGCAATGCCCTACCACTACACCACTGATCTGAACCCTATATTTTAATTTTTAAATGTCGATGAGTTGCCTTCACATACTATAATAAAAATAAGTAATAAAGGGAAAATATTTTTTGAAAGTGAAAGAAGGTTAACTTAATAGATTTGCTGCTTCAGAGTCTAATATATTTGGCGTAGACCTAATTTTCTAAAGAAAGCCTAAAACATATTTTACTCATATGCTGACTGAAAGCACTAGAACATCACATTCTTAATTATCCACCTTTCTCTTCATAGAACAAAAAATCAGAGCCACATTTGTGCGATAAACAGAAACTTAGAGAAGTTAATACGTTTTCTCTACCTGCACTTTTGCACTTGGGATTTAAGGGTGCTTCATCAGAATGGTCAGGGCAGTCAAAGTCTCCATCACACTGCCATTGATTATTTAAAAGACATCGTCCATCAGAACACCTAAATTCTTCTGTATTACAGTGCCGATATTCTACATAAAAATAAATTATCTTTCATATAATTCATATAATAAACATACATAAAATATTTGTTCATGATAAATATTCATTACATCCTCTAATAAACACTACATCATATATATATATATATATATATATATATATATATGATACCGTGTCTCTTATAAGAAATATTTCTCTTATTCCTTTCTTGGACAGAGTATGACAGAGGTCATACTCTGAAGAGTAAGGTGGTTGGGAAATAAAGTCGAGTAGTTAAAAAAAAATTGGAGACAAGGCACACATTACTCGAGGTACAGATTAATCTAAGTGAAAAGTAATACAACACTCAAGCACACCATCTCTGTCCATCTATTATCTATAAACTAATTTAAAAATTACTTTTTAAAGGAGGAAAAATTAAAGCAATTCAACATTTTTAAAAGACTTTTTCTTAAAGTTCTGTTAGCTTCTATATTAGAACATATGTATGAACTGATTGAAAGTTGTAAGGATAATTCTCATAAGCTCTAGTGCTGTGATTATGCTTCAGAAAAGCATGCAAAATGTAAAGAAATTGTCAATTTATTGAGCAATAAGTGCACAGATTTGTTCTAATTACCCTATATGTTATCCTTTGAAAGTACTAAAAAGCTTTGTTCATATTATAGAATTAACTCATCAATAATTAATATGACTATACCTGTTTATAAGTAATTTTTATATTTTTAATACTGTGCATTTTTAGATTCTTTCTTTCTAATTCTGTGACCAATATACTATTATTTGTATTAGAAACTCTTTTGGTAAACTGAGCAAGTAATTTACTTCTGACAAAAAACAGTTTGTGGATTAAAAAATAGATAACAATACAATTTAAATTTATTTAAATGATCATCACAGTAAATGACAAAATCGCATTGGTAATGTAATGGTAGAAAAATATCCTATTTCCCTACTGATAATTCTCCCCCACCCTATTTTTTATCATCTTCTCAGACAATATCTTCATTTCAGAGCTAAAAAACAATGAAAATTTATTTGCATTATTTCTAGCAATTTTCTTTCCTCTAAGGCCCAATTGTCTCACCTTACTTGTCTTCAGATCATCTCTAACTTATTATTTTCTCACTTCTTTAATAACCTGTCATAATATACTTAAAGAGAAATATATTTTAATGTATCTGATGTGGTTACTTAAAAGAGTGTAGCAGAAGTAGGCATAAATTTTATTTGTTTTAGAGCTTAAAAGAACTCTGTACAGTATACCTGTATTTACTTGTCCTTAGAAATATTAAGAAATATGGATTTAAAATATATATTCCTTATATTATTTTTAAGATTTCATTGCAGCAAGTTTGATATATGTTATTATAGACAGTTTGAGAATAAATCACCATAAGTTAACACTTTTATATTCTTAATTAGGTGCACCATTCTAAGTACGATTTTCTTTTTCATAATACCATTGACACATTACTTAGTCGACAAGACAATTTTATCCTTTTCGTCAATTAATTTGACTTAATGATCTACATTTTTTTACTTATTCCATCTGTTTCTTTGGTTTTCCTAATTACCATATATAAATCAAATTGCATTTATTTTTATTGATATGATTTATTTAATTAAGCTTGGTATCCTTGAAGTTCATTCATAAACTGGCAAATGATAGATTTTCTTTCTCTATCTCTCTCTCTTCTTTCTCTTTCTCTATTTCTTTATTCTCTTTCCTCCTACCCAAAAGGATTTGCAAATAAGAGAGTTCTCATATACTGTTTATGGAAATGTAAACGCTGCACCCATCATGGGAAGTGATATGGGCATTCTTCAAAAAATGTAAAAGAAAAACTCCATCTTATGGTTTGTACCATTTCTCATATCTAACCAAAAAAATACAAAAATAATTTAAAGAGACATATTCACCTTTAAAGATGTTGAAATTTTATTTCTAAGGGTGAATACTCTCTAAAAAGTTTCAATGTACTTACCACACTGTTGTGACTCATCAGAGCCATCGCCACAATCATTGTCATGATCACAAACAAATTGCTTGGGAACACATACTTTATTTTGACACATGAAGGCATTTTCATCACATGTATTGTTGGGAGCTAAGACACATATCAAAGAAAATAAAGTTAGGGGAGCACATATCTTAGTTCTCTAAAATACAGAAGTCAGGGAACATACACTGCTATAGTCACTAATATAACTACTTAGTAAAGAAAATATGTTTTAAATATTCAATAAATCGAGTAATTGCATAATATGTAACACATAATATATAGCTATGAATATAAAACATGTGTAATTAGATTATATAGTCTTAAAATTAAAATACTAAATTCTAGTGTTACAAATTCTGCAATGTTAGGTTGTTAAAAAATTAAGTCAAAGTTTCATATTTAAATTGAAAAAAAATTATTGCAAAGTGTTCTCTCCTCGTGCTTATAATAACAGCAAAGAGAAATAAAGTATTTCATCTTTGTGAAAAAGGTCCTGAATAATGCCACCAAGTGGTAATGCACCTTATGAAAGAGACAAGGAAATCCAAAGGACTAAGGGAATCATTATTTCCAAATGAAATATAAAACATTTTAGGATTTCTAGTGTGGCTTAGGAAAGTTAAAAGAGTGTGTTAAATATATTGTGTGAGACCCATCATAAATATTATACTAATTTAAGAAGATAAGGGCAATTCTTTTAAAATAGTGCGCTGAAGAAGTAGTGCTCTAGTGAGGGGCCTAAATGGTTAATCAAATGTATAATCAAAAAGTGGTAACAATTGGGACTGGAGCATTAGTACAGTGGGTAAGGTTCTTGGCTTGCACATGGGCCAATTGGATTTTATTTTGGGCACCTCTTTGGTCCCCTGAGTCCCTTAAGGAGAATAAGAACCAAGAATAAGCATTGAGCAATACCAGTGTGGCCTGAGCTCTACTCCCTAACCCTAAATGGAAAAAGTTCTAAAGAAAATATGTAAAAATAATAAATGCTAATAACATCATATAGAAACTGAGGATACAAAGAAAATTTAAACTTTTACAAATTTTCAT
This sequence comes from Suncus etruscus, assembly GCF_024139225.1. Taxonomy (NCBI): domain Eukaryota; kingdom Metazoa; phylum Chordata; class Mammalia; order Eulipotyphla; family Soricidae; genus Suncus; species Suncus etruscus. Next base: position 37,007,881 of record NC_064852.1, read on the forward strand.
TTTCTATTTTTCTTTTTAATTTTTATTATTATTTTGTTTTGTATTTTTTGGGCCACATCTGGTGACATTCAGGGGTTACAACTGACTATGCATTCAGAAATTGCTCTGATTTCTGGCTTGGGGGACCATATGGAATGCCGGGGATCGGATCTCCGTCTCTCCTGGGTCAGCCGCATGCAAGGCAAGCGCCTTACACTGCACTACCGCTCCAGCCCCAAATTGTCTCTTCTTATTGATATGTAATATATAATTATAGTTAATTATTTAGTAGATTTCTACTGTTAATTATCGACGATGTAGTATACATTAACTAATTATGTGGAAATTAATTTCCATTATTGACATTTAGCAAATAACTCTTTTATACCTACAGGTACTTTAATTTTTAAAATCAATTTATAACAGGTAAAATAAAATTAAAAAGATAATCATCTGCTAACTGTAATCGTAGAATACTGGAAAAGAAGTATTTCAATAAATCCCTAAACCAATTATATTATTTTTATTATTATTTTTATTTTTATTATTATTATTATTATTGTTTTGGGGAACACATCGCAGTGCTCAGGAGTTTCCCTTGTCACTATACTCAAAAGTTACTCCTGGCAGGCTTGGGGGACCAGATGAGATGACAGGGATTAAACAAATGTAGGCTGCATGCAAGGTAGATGCCCTACTTGCTGTGCTATTACTCTGATTCTACCCAAGACATTTTTTGGGGGGATCACACCTGGCACTACTCAGGGTTTACTTCTGGCTCTACGCTCAGAAATCACTCCTGGCAGGCTCAGAAGACCACATGGGATGCCGGGATTCTAACTACCATCTTTCCACATAGAAGACAAATGCACTACCTCCATGCTAATTTTCCAGCCCCTCCCCAAGTCATTTTTATATATGTTTTTATGAACATTTTACTTCCATGATGTCTTTTTTCATTATTGGATTAATAGACATGATTGTAGTCTCTGATAATTTTTAAAAATAACTAGATAATTAATATGAAGCCACCAACTCATTTTGGTTATTTGGTAGATTTCTAGATGCTTTTTAAATCCTTATCAATAAAGTAATTGTTTCTTGCAGATCCCCCAAAAATACTTCATTGAGATGTTGTGAAAATTCTACCAAGCTAAATAAAGGTGACCACTAATATGACTGGCACAGATTTGGCACTTAAAACTATGTAGGCCTATTTTATCTTTCCCTCTCCATATATTAATAAGCTCTTTTATCAATACAGATTATTTCTATTTCAAAACTCAATTATTTTTTTCTGAAGCTTATTCTTATAAATTCAAATAGTTTCATGTCACAATTTCTATATTGGCATAATATTTTCTATGTTGCATTCTTATACTTAGGTTTTCATAAGTATTCTTTCATAGTTACAAACTGTAAAAAGAAAATATCTGGGGCCAGAGAGATAGCATGGAGGTAGGGTGTTTGCCTTGCATGCAGGACGGTGGTTTGATTTCCAGCATCCCATATGGTTCTCAAAACCTGCCAGAAGAAATTTCTGAGCGTAGAGTAGAGCCAGGAGTTACCCCTGAGCGTTTTGGGGTTTTTAATCCAAAAACCAAAAAAAAAAAAAAAAAGAAAAAGACTGTTTCCAATCTATTAATGATAGAAATAAAGGCATGAATAGGTTAACCTTTAAAAAAAGTTCTTTAAATTGATTCAAATTCAAAATCAAATAAATTGACTTATTTCAAAATATTTATTTTCAAATACTACATGACAGTCACATAGGAGTTGCATTAGAAATTCTCATTATAGTTGAATTAAGACCCAATTACTAATAATTCATAACTTTAAACTATGTGACAGTGTATATAGCTGTATGAATTATGCCAATCCTAATATATGCATAAGCATTAAGCAATAGAGGCTTTTTTGGTTTAACACTTTCAGGTCACTTGACTACAGTTTGTTGTATTTTCACATAATTTACCTAATAGCACCCAAGTGGTCCAAAAATGTTAATATGCTTTAATTCCAGAGTATTAACTTGCTGTAATAGCAACAGTATACTGGGACCATATGGATCCTTAAATTAATGCATAATCCTTTATTATGTAGCCCTCAGTAGCCCCATTGACCTTTACAGACACATATGTTTCAAGATTAAAAAAAAATTAACTTATAATAATATAAATTGTGTGTACACTGGCATGCTTCAAAGTTTGCCTCTTTATCTTTTAACTGTCTCCATCTACATTCATCCATGTATACCTACACTTACAATATGGTTCCAAATGCAGTTTTAAAGACCTGAAGACAGGTCATTGAAAGGATGATTGGCAGAATTCACTTTAATGAGCAGAGTTCAAAAGCACAATTTCTGATAAATTGCTCAGCTCAATACCTCATCTCTGTGACCTTGGGACCCATGTTCTAATAGTAAATCCTTTAATTCTTCTGATCATACAAGGATATTTATATAATTTTTTCTATTATATCATTCTCTGAAAATTTTCTTAGGTGACCTACTCAGAAAGTTAGCAAATTATTTGACCTCCAGATGTATCTCTCTAATCCTCTAGATTCATTTCAGCTCTAGATATACTATTTTTACCTGACCCAAGGGTTAATACTCTATCCATAGGACTAATAGGTGTTTACTGACCTTATGATCAGTAGATATTTTGGATCATGATGGTCATTTGCAGAGCTTCTGGAATGAACAACTTAAAAGTCTTATTTGTGGGGAAGAGTAGGAAGAGAGTAAATATGAATAGCAAATCCTTAATACGTACATTAAGTAAATGCACTATCTCAAAAACAAATTGGTAAATTTGTATTTCTGAAAAGGCTAATCACAATAAGCCTTTTTTTAAAAAAAACACTTTTAATAGCAGTAAGGAGGTAGTTGAATCTGATACTGAAAATATACCCTTTGATTTCCTGAGACTGTTTAAGATTTCAGCATTTTAGGATGGTAAGAGAAAACGTGTTGTTATGAGTGCTGTGGACATAAAATTGAAGATGACGCAGCTTTTATTTTAGTCAACCCCCTGGCACAGATTCATACCACAGCCTGCTGTGGAGAGTTCATCACTTCCATTCGGGCAGTCTCTTTCTCCATCACAAAGCCAGTGTCTCGGCACACAGGCATGGGAGCCCTGGCAACTGAACATGTCGGCAGCACAGGTGATGGAACCTAAAACCCAAAGAAAATTTCCATTGAGATCATTGTATGCCTTATGGAAAAAATTCTTAATTAATACCTCCAAGATAAGTAAAGAAAGCAGAAAAATGCTGCTGGCAAGCAAGACCTTATAATACAATACTACTCTCCCCATAACACTATATATACACATCTTACTCCAATTGTGTTTTCTTCTTGATTGCAAGTGCAATATTTTAAGCCTATATAGAAAATAAGGGATTTATTTCTTAATAAAATATAACAAAATTGGCCAGATATGACACATTTGCCTTTCATCCAAAAGACTATGTTCAATCCCTGGCACTATATATATAGTCCCCTAAGCACCATCAGAAGAGATTCCTGAGTACATTCAAAACTATGGCCTGAATACTGCCTGGAGAGCCTCAAAATCTTCCTACCCTGTAATTCAGCAAACCTAGACCACAATAGAAATTTCTAAGATATTATTTATATATCTATTAAAATATTTAAATTTAAATTTAAATCCTGTGATTACTATATACTAACTCAACAAATTAACTCTATAAATCCTCAGAAGGATGCTAAACCATGGAATTATTACGTTTCATTTCACAGATAAGGAAACTGAGTATCAGGATAGTTGAGATTGGAGAAAGTCACGAGAAGTCCAGGATACTAAATACTGAGCTTAGAACCCCAAATTTTCTGTCTACTAGAAAGTCTCTATTTTATTTCACATTTCTTAAAATGTCAGTGGTCAATAGAAGGCCAACAGGCACATAACAAAAATTATCATCATCACTTAACATCAGAGATATAAATTAAGATGACAATAAGATATAATCTTACACAAGTTAGGCTGGCACATATCAAAAATATTGAAAAAAATTGTGTTGGCGGGAGTGTAGCAAAAATATAGTCCCAATGTGGTAGGAATGCTACCTGATTCAATTCCTATGGAAAACAATATGAAGGATTCTCAATAAGCTAAGAAGCTTCTGCACTTCAAAAGAAATAGTGCCCAGGATACAAGAGCCACCCACTGAGTGGGAGAAACTATTCATCCAATACCCATCAGGTAAGGGGCTAATCTCTAAAATATACAGGGCACTGACAGAACTTTACAAGAAAAAAACATCTAATCCCATCAAAAAATGAGGACACTTTGATAAAAATGAAATACAAATGGTCAAAAGGCACATGAAAAAATGCTCCTCATCACTAATCACCAGGAAAATGCAAATCAAAACAACAATGAGATAGTATCTAACACCACAGAGATTGGCACACATCACAAAGAACGAGAACGATCAGTGCTGGTGGGGATGTGGAGAGAAAGGAACTCTTATCCACTGCTGGTGTGAATGCTGTCTAGTCCAACCTCTGTGGAAAGCGATATGGAGATTCCTCCAAAAACTGGAAATTGAGCTCCCATTCGACCCAGCTATTCCACTCCTAGGGATATACCCTAGGAACACAAGAATACAAAAACCACTTCCTCACACCTATATTTATTGCAGCACATTCACAATAGCCAGGCTCTGGAAACAACCAAGATGCCCTTCAACAGACAAATGGCTAAAGAAACTGTGGTACATAAACACAATGGAATATTATGCAGCCGTCAGGAGAGATGAAGTCATGAAATTTTCCTATACATGGATGTACATGGAATCTATCATGCTGAGTGAAATAAGTCAGAGGGAGAGAGAGAGAGAGATGCAGAATAGTCTCACTCATCTATGGGTTTTAAGAAAAATAAAAGTAATTTTTGCAACAATCCTCAGAGACAATGCTACCATGCTCACCTCATGAAGCTCACCACAAAGAGTGGTGAGTTCAGTTATAGAAATAACTACACTGAGAAGTACCATAACCATGTGAATGAATGAGGGAGCTGGAAAGCCTGTCTAGAGTATTGATGGGGGGTGTGGTGGGATGGAGCGAGATTTGGGACATTGGTGGTGGGAATGTTGCACTGGTGAAGGGGGGTGTTCTTTACATGATTGAAACCTAATCACAATCATTTGTAATTAAGATGCTGAAATAAAAATATTATAAATAAAAAAAGAATCAATTGCCATATAGCCCAGCATTCCTTCTTTGGGATAGCTATCACCAGAACAAAAATCATTCATGTAAATGAATGTATGCACACTTTTCATTGCAGGACTTGTAGAAATAGCTAAGAATTAAAATCAACCTAGATGTCCAGCAACAGATGAGTGAATCATGAAGATGTGATACAGTAACATAATGAAATACTACATAGCTGTAAGGAATGATGCCATCATGCAATTTGCTGCAACATATACAAGACTGGAAAATATTTGTTTAGTGAAGTAAGCCAGAAAAAGGAAAATAAATCCTCACTTATATATATCGTATTTAGAGTAACTATGAGGAAATGCAATGGTTAACATTGAGGTTGTCAAGAATACCTTTAGCAACAGAACATAGTGAGCAAGAAAAAAATTGAGTGGGGAGGAAAAAAAAACACTTATGAAATGACAACAGTCAAGGGCTAAAGGGTCTCAGGTACATTGGTAGTGTTAAGAAAAGACGGAACTAAATATCTAACCCCTAATAAACAACAATGAAATTATGAGACCCAAACATTAACAACCAAACTTAAAATGTGCTTGTTAATGCATGCAGGCTTGGTTGGTGGTGGTGACATAAGATGGACTCTGGGAATATTGCTGGAGGGACTGGCTCCGAAATATTGTATGTCTAAAACCCAACTATTAATAACTTTTATATCACAATGTTTTAAATGTGACAATGGTTATAGAAATATAGCATGTCAAGAGTTTATCTCATACCTCTATGTGTAAAATACTAATCACATCCAACTCAGAAGTTCCAGTATTTTCTCTTATTCAAAATATGCCCCTTTCTTCCTAAGCCCCTCCAACCCTTTTCCCTATTGTAACCACCATAGCAATTCACTAATATCAGAGGGTGGGTGAAGGGAGTTGTCTGAGATGTTTTTAGCAATGTATATTCCATTTATGCACCAAACACCTTCTCTTAACCTTAAATTCTATTATTTTACTTCTTACCTATTACTATTACAAACATTTTATTCATGTATATTCCTTTGCATTTCCATATTAATAAACAAGATATTTTTAAAGAGAATAACAAATGTTTTTACTTTAAAATCAAAAGGAGTTTTTTTTCCTTTAGTGTGGTCATAGAGAAATTTACAGAATTGGAAAAAGTTACTCTTTAAAGACATTTTTAACAGCTATGCATGTGCATGCATTTACATACATAATAAGGAGAATGCACAATTTTACATTTTTACATTTTGAATTACATGTTTTATATTTATTTAAAAGTGGTCATAGAGAAATTTACAGAATTGGAAAAAGTTACTCTTTAAAGACATTTTTAACAGCTATGCATGTGCATGCATTTACATACATAATAAGGAGAATGCACAATTTTACATTTTTACATTTTGAATTACATGTTTTATATTTATTTAAAATTTTGAGTATATAAGTAGAATGATCCACAAATAAAGTACATCATTTTTTCACTTTTTATGTGAACAAAATATATATATATAATGCTGAAATTATTAAAAATACTTTAACATTTTTTAAAAAAATAATTGGCTAGATAGATTAAATATGTTCTTTTTCAAATATTTAAAATTATCATCATATTTCTTTAGCTGGGTTATCAGTACAATTTACATTTTTAATTATTAGAGTTATAAAAATATAAACAATTTCCTTGAAAGATACTTAATGAATAATCAAAAGGGGAACTGTTAGGTAGCAAAATAAAATCTCCTGAGGATTTTTCCAACATAAACATTCTTATTGTGACACATTAACTTAAAGGGCAGAATAAAAAGTTTTATTAAAAAATCCCTGGTAATTCAAATTTTCTTTTTCAATTAGAGATCAAAACTACAATAAAATGGGATTTAATATTATAGCTATTACTGGAAAACATTACAAAATATATTAAATAAATGTTATCCTAATTTAAAATTGAATTTACCTGCTCACTATTATGCCTTAAGTGATTATATAACAAAATTCTCTCTGTTTAAAAATTATTTCATATTATTCTATTTTATTATTTATCTCTTCAGGCTTGCATAAGAGCATAAATACCACTTTCAATAGTATACTCTTGAATTAGTAGAGCAACTTTCATAAGGCTTTTTTAATTTAACTTGAAATTTAAAAAATATACATATCCCTTACTAAGGACATTTTATATACATAAGACTCATTGTCTGCGTATGTTCATATTGAAATTCCAATTTATTATCAAGGTAGGCATAATAGATATGGAATGTATTTGTCTGTTAAGAAAGTTAATTCTGTATGACCTTGAGAAGCCTAGCATCTGAGTTCTAATATCTATAAAGTGAGGGACAGGGTTAGATAAGCACTAAATACTTTGTTCTTTAAAATGTCATCAAGCTCTTTGCAGTTAATTTTTTAGCTTACTTGAATATATGTTCAACAGATTCTTTGACAAGAGAATACCAAATCATAATAGTTAATTGAAAAGAAAATGGGTCAAAAAGAAAACCACCATGAGTTTACTTCATACTTCATACTTCATACTTCATACTTCATACATAGGATACCGATTGCCTGCATACATAGGATACCGATTGCCTGCCTCAGAGAAATAAATCACAAGAAAGAGTAAGACAAACTAAAGGAATAATACACAATTCAAACTCTAACCTCAGAAAACCTCAGAAAAATGTATTTGTTTGGTAAAAATCACCATTCTGTTGAACAAATATTTCAGAATTCTTTGATTCTGTCAACACCAAGTGATACATGTATTAATGTTCTTTTATGAACTGATCTAGATTTTGGTTTTAAATGAAGATTTGGGGAAATAAACAAGGCCTGCTGGGGGCCTGCCAAGCCTCCCAGCACTCCCCAGGCTGGGGAGAAGGGCTCCGGTATGGGGCCTCCCCAAGCCCTATACCTGGCAAGAGCTGGTCTCCAGAATCAAAGAGGAAAGCGGAAGCCAGATGTCTGCCCGCATGGCCCCTGCGCAAGGATGAAACGCAAATTCGTGAAGCGTTCCATATTTAAAAAAAAAATTATGTTACCTTAGACTCTAAGATGAAACCTATGATTAACAAGGGTAATGTTAAGGAAGTATGTCAGATAAGAAGGGTTGACTGATAAAAAATAAAAGAAGGGTTGATTGCTGTTGTATATGTAAACATTTCAATGGGATTATTATGTTACTGACCCTACCCTGATCTGTGATTGATTGTGCCTTACCCTAGGTTGTGACCTGGCATTCTGCTCCCACCCTAGGGTGGTACCTGATTCTGCTCCCACCATTGGGTGGAACCTGATCCCACCATTGGGTGGTACCTGATTCTGGGGAATAAAAGCAAGGGTCTGTGGAAGGCGAGGAGCTTTTTGGCTGGAACTGATGCTGAGGCTATTGGCTTCAGTCTTGTCCTCCGAATAATGCTGAATTTTCACAAGTCTGACTTTCTGCTAGCCTTTTACCCACCGCTTCACCTCAGGACCGCTGGCTGAAGTACTCCAAGCTGGAGGGGAAAGACCTCATCTTCCATCCCTCCATCAGTCAACCCCATCAAGGGCAGACTTGCAACAGACTGCATATTGGCAATAAGGATATTTTTATGATGAATTTAATGTTGTATATTAATCTAGGTTGGTTAATAATGATGCACACCTGAATATTATTATAAAGCAATATTAATATAAAATATCATCATTTTGTGAAATATTCGGTGTATTAAATAATATAACATACATTTAAAGTGAATAACCTATATTAATAATAGCATAAAACATGAAAAGTAAATTCCCTTACCTCATAAAAATATTGTTTCCTTACTGCAAATTACATAAAAGTTTAACATTATGATAAAAAGAAAACAAAATTCAGAGTGTGTTCATAGTCACATCAAGATATTTAGAGATAAATAATAAAATTCTATATTTTTAGGGATGGCATGATATTTCTCAATATCTGAAGTACATGCTTTGCATGCAGAAAACCCAGGTTTAATCCCGGCACTACATGAGTCCTTGAGCATTGATAAAAATAGTTGTATGCACTGTTCTAAGTGTAACCCCAGAGTCAAATAAAAATAATACTACTACTTCTAATAATAGTTATTAAAACATTGTAATGTATACATTCATATTATATACTAAGTGTTTGAGACCACTGAGGAAAAATATTTTAATTGTAATTATTAAATTTGAGTCAGTTTGTTTATTTTTGGATTAGTAATCATACCTAATATGCTTAGGGCATATTTTTATATTTGAATTCTGCTTGGATATCATTCTCAGAGGTACTCAAAGTACCAAATCATAGTTGATTGAATGCAAAGCCAATGCCGAACCCTTTGTATTTCTCTGGCCCATTTAATAAAAAATGTCTTACTAGCTTAGTAGTTTAGAAAACACAACTTATAATTAAACAGACTTTTAATTTACTTTGACAGCTTCTAAGTATGTCCATTATAGTTTTACTTAAAAAATAAAGCAGAACATTTGTATATGTATAAATGTTATGTATTTATATATAATATATATTTCTTTTTATATATATAAAGAGAAAGAGAAAGAAGCACTCTGAAAAATAAGGGAGGTTTCAGAGAGATAAAACATATAATAAGAATAATTTATATACTGCACATTGATCATCTTAGAAGATAATAAATCTATAAGATATATATTTTTGTATTCCTTTTGTAGATATGGAAAAATTGAAAGTGCAGGTATAGGAGAATGGAACGTTGTTTAAAGTGAGAAATTTTACTCTCTTCAATTATATTGTGTACACTTTGAAAAATCAGCTGTATCAATAGAATCATTTTGTAGAGGTTAAACAAAGAAATGTACTTTCAAAATTTACAAATAAGTTTAGTTTAGCTCCAATAATATATTATAATATATCATTCTCTCAATGCAATAACCTAAATAGTAACCATAGCTTAGATTTTAAAATGGAATCTCTAAAATAATTAACATCATATGGATAACTAGAGAGATTATGACACATAAATTAGTAGAATACTGTTCAATTAAATACATTTTTATTTATTTATTTGTTTGTTTATTGCTTTTTGGGGGCCACACGCAGTGATAATCATGGTTACTTCTGGCTATATGCTCAGAAATCACCCTTGGTATCCCATATGGTTTCCCAAGCCAGGGATAATTTGGTGTGGCCAAAAAAAGCCAGTGGATCGAACTGCCATCCTTCCTAGGTTAGCCCATGCAAGGCAAATGTCCTACCGCTTGTGCCACTGCTTGGGGCCCTCAATTAAATACATTATTGTTTTGGTTTTTTTGACCACATGAGGTCATGCTCAGGGTTATTCCTGGCTATGTGCTCAGAAATAGCTCCTGGTTGGGGAAACATATGGGACACTGGGGGAACTAACTGCGGTCCATCCTAGGCTAGCGCCGGCAAGGCAGATGCCTTACCATTCCATGCCACCACTCTGACCCCAATTAAATACATTTTTAAAATTATGTTTTCTTAATTTAATTTTTAGGAAGTTTAGTTAATAACTACTTAAACATTATTTTAAAAATACTTTAAAGTAATTTTAAAAATATGTATTTAAAAATACTTTCAAATAATTTTAAAAATATGTATTTAAAAACACTTTCAAATAATTTTAAAAATATGCATTTAAAATTCAAACAATGTTCTTGTTTTATGGCTGGCATACAATAAGGACATATTATATATTTACATGTATTTATATTTGTATATATGCACAAAAGTATTTAATTCATACTTTATCCCTAATCTTATACAAATAAATTCTAAAGTCTATTTTAAAATGATATAAAATACTCTTTATTTATTTTCCACTTAAAATATTTAAAAAGTGGTAAATACATAAACACAAATAGCATGAAATTTTTATTTGTGAGTCTGTTTTTCAGAGCTACCTACAATACCTATTAAGAATGACACAAAATTTAATAATTTGATTCAAGCAATACTAGTCAATATTAATTCTAAAAAAGCCCTTTAAAACTAGAAGAAAAACTTACACAATAATTTCATTTTATCAATATTCAGGAAAAGTACAAAATTCTGGCACATTCAATGTTAAGAACACATCAAAATGTACTTATGTATATCCTTAAAAAGGACATATATATATACATATATATACACACATATATATCCCTAAAAGTGAGTAAGAATTACCAAAGAAACACTTACCACAAACACCATCACTTTCATCTAAGCCATCCCCACAATCATCCTCTCCATCACAAATCCAGTGTCTAGAAATACATTTTTCTGCAGAACAAGCAAACTGATTCCAAGAGCATGAAGAATCTAAAAAATAATAAAGAATATTTTAAGTTCAACACATAAAAAATTAATTGAGACCATCTTAAAACAGGTATAATCAAGCAGCTAAACTCAAGTGCTTTATAATAAATTGAGTCCTTGTGCCTCTCTGTGATGATAACATTTGTCAACTTGCTAAATTCCTTATGAGTTTCCAGGCTCTACAATAACCTCTTCAATTTTAATTCTCACAGGTCTTAAATTTGAATAGCTCATTGCCTATAATTTTCCCGTATATATGTTTTCTTACAGGATTCTTGTTTCCTACATGAAATGGTTTTGGCTAGGAAATAATATTTATGTCTTTTTTAAAAAAAAAAAAGCATTTTAACTTTACCAAATATAATTAAGTATACACAACAGAAAGATTTAAATGTTGAAAATAGTTTGGAATTAGAAACTTACAAAATGCTAATTAATTGCTGAATATTGTAAATAGTATTATTTATAACAATTAAAATAGAGGTATGAGAACTGTGAGCTCCACATAACAGCAATTTCTGAGCCTAGAGCCAGGAGTCACCCCTGAGCACCACTGGTTGTGACCCAAACCCTCCCCCCAAAAAAGTAAAAAATTTAATATCTAAAGTTAATATTACTTGAGCTGTTCAAAACCAAATCAATAAAGTTTCTTAACAGTAAAGATAAGTTTCTTAAATGGATAGAAGTGACCTTCAAAATAAAAACAAAAAATATTCATTAAATGTGGTAGAGGAGGATTTTGTTTTATTTTGCTATGAAGTCTTTTATTTTTTTTTTTTTTTTTTTGGTTTTTTTGGGCCACACCCGGTGACGCTCAGGGGTTACTCCTGGCTATGCGCTCAGAAGTCGCTCCTGGCTTGGGGGACCATATGGGACGCCGGGGGATCGAACCGCGGTCCGTCTCCTAGGCTAGCGCAGGTAAGGCAGGCACCTTACCTCGAGCGCCACCGCCCGGCCCCCAAGTCTTTTATTTTTTTAACACTCTAACATCTAATATCATTTTAAATTAATTTAAAAACAATTTAGACTATTTTTGTGTAAAGTCCCTATATACACCGGTATATAAAGGTTAATTTGGATTATAGTACTATAGAAAGATTTAGTATCTTACCACAGTGGAATTCATCAAATCCATCCTCACAATCTTTCTGGCCATCACATACCCAAGTATTCAAAATGCACCTTCCACTAGGACAACCAAAATAATTTTCTTCACATCTGTGCTTGTTTTGAACTGTGGAAAAATAAAGAATATACAGGAAACATGTGACTTTCTGCAATGTAAGTAGACAACAAAACAAAACAATAAAACTCCTATACTACAAAAGATAAATAGATCAACTCATAAATTAAAAAAAATAGCAATAGAATTTCCATCAGAAATTCAGTATCATGAAAATCCGAGAAAAACTAAAAACTTATGAAACGATTTTCTCTGGCACTGCAGTAAGGCATTTGCCTTACACGCTGCTGACCTAGGAGAGACCTCGGTTTGATCCCCCAACTTCCCATATAATCCCCCAATCCAGGAGTTATTTCTGAGCCTATAGTCAGTAGTAACCTCTGAACATCACCAGGTGTGGCCCAAAAACCAAAAGAAAAAGAAAAATAATTTAATTCTTCAAAAATTATAGATATGTATGTCTACTTAGTATCAGAACGATCCATGAATAACATTTATTAAAATATTTCAAAAATTATTGTATCATCTAGACATAAAAAATAAAGTAGTAGTAGTAGGGAAAGGGGAGGAAAAAACAAATATAAACACATCTAATACTTTTTTTGGGAAGGTGGGGACACACCCATTTGACGCTCAGGTGTCTCTCCTGGCTATGAGCTCAGAAATTGCTTCTGTGTTGGGGGTGGCCATATGGGACGCCAGAGGATCGAACTGTGGTCTGTCTTAGGCTAGAGATTGCAAGGCAGACTACTGCTCTGGGTCCAATATCTAATACACTTGATCATAGCATATACCAGTATACTTTCAGTTTTGTTCATTTAATATAATTTTCTTGATATATTTTATTCTCAAAATTGGTTTCACCCAAAATTTAGGATAAAAAGTTTCATGACCTTTTGTGAAATATGTGCTTCCAGGAATAAAGATAATACTTTTAGAACTAAATAGGTGAAAATGGTAGGTACTATCTGACTTTCACCCAGTAATTTTAAATACTGCCATATTACTGTTCCAAAAATAATGTGTAAATTGTGTCAAATATTCTAATACAGTAAATGGATTATAAAATGTGAAAAATAAACAAGTCTGAAATTGTGAATTAGTCCAGTTAAAAAACATAGCTGTCAGCAATAATCCCTAAAATCGCAAAATTCAGAGCCAGGAATAAACACTTAGCAAGAGACAGTCTCTCTCTCTGTCTCTGTCTCTGTCTCTGTCTCTGTCTCTGTCTCTCTCTCTCTCTCTCTCTCTCTCACCTCTCTTTCTCCTCTCTCTCTTTCTTTCTTATACACACACACACCAAAAAGAAAGTAAAAGAAGGAACTAAAAAGTAAGATTTAAATTTTAATCTTAACCATCAATAAAAAATTAATGAGATTATTTCTTAAAATTGGTTTCTAAATCTCAATGTGGAGAAATTTTTTCTCTCTAGATTTACCTGTGCACTTTAATTCATCTGAATAATCTCCACAGTCATTAGATCCATCACATATCCAGGTTGGCAGAACACAGAGTGAGGTAGAATTACATCTTATGAACCCTGTGGTTTTCACTCCAAGCTTATAAAAATGTGTGCAGTCTGTATTATCTAGAAGGAGGTAAACAGAAAAATGAAAACACTCCATCTTCAAAGATTATGAGCCTTCTATGTAGGTCATAGTGGCAAGACAAGGTAACCTCATTTAAAGAAGTAAATATGCAATTATCCTACACAACAGGGGTTAATTGCATATCAATTCTGGAGAAAGTGTAGGAAATGTTAGGTAGCATTGCTGCAATGCCAAAAGTTCCCAGGCATGAATAAACACGATATAATAGGATATCTTACTGCAATTCTTTTCATCTGAAGCATCTGCACAATCTATATTCTGGTTGCACCGTGCTGATCTTGGAATACATGTCCCATCTGCACAGCGGAACTCAACAGAGGCACAGGTTGAAACTAGAAAGAAATATGAATTTTGATGAACTCATATTTTATTTAGTTTTACTTTAATCAGGGTGAGAAGCCAAACTTGACTGATGGTCCTACCTCAGACTTGAGTTAGATGACTCATCTGTTTTCTCTAGTAAAACAATTATTTCCACTCTTGCGGTATACTAAATAGTACTCAACAATTGCATGTTTATATATCTGCTCCTCCACTAAATTGCAAGTTCTATGTAAGCATGGATTGTGTCAAGCATGTCATAAAACAAATAGTTTAGAATGAGGCAATACTTAGAAATAGAACTTCGATGAAAGATTTATCTCCTTTCAACTTTAAAAGCATAAAGCAAAGATATTTACCAAATACCAGAACACAGGGGCCGTAGCCCTAGAGCAGTGGTAGGGCATTTACCTTCCGTACGGCTGACCCAAGATGGACCTGGATTGATCCCTGGCATTCCATACAGTCTGCCAATACAGGAGCGATTGCTAAGCAATTAGCCAGGAGTAACCCCTGAGCGTCACCGCGTGTGGCCCCAAAACAAAAACAAATAAGCAAAAGCACAAATACCCGAACACAGACAGGAAAGTAAATATCTGGTTGCCAAGAAGTCAACTTCCAGGGCTATGAGGAAAATAAGGAGACACAGAGACTGAGAGGGAGAAACGGAACATTTGCTTATTACTTATAAGGTGAATAACAGCATTGTTAGAAAATCACGAGTGCTGTGTGTATAATACTCCTTATGTGGTCATATCCTGACATTGTTTAAAGAAATGTGAAGCCTCGAGCAAAGAAACAGAAATGTGTTAGACTTGTCTATCTTTGGAAAGTCTGACTTTCAAATTCCCTATAGGATGTAGATAAAATCAGCTGTAATATGCTATTTCATTACATATATCATGCAAAATAGTTTTTTCTTAATCATATATTCCTTTTTACATTGCTTACACATTTACTACTTCATAATGGGTCCTAACAATATGCTGTGAACAGATGCATGGCATGCTATGTGCATTACATTAACTTAGGTGAGATTTTTATTACAAATTCAGATTTGCACAGGTTGATTATGCTAATATGCAACCTGAAGGGCTCTTTGATTATGCCACTTTTACTAGTGTTGTTATTTTAAAGAGTCTATTTAATTATAAATACAAATTATATCAATTGTAAATGGAAAAACTGCTATCTAAAAATATGTAAATTTTCCTCAAGGGTGTATATGTCATTTATATTTCATACTGCACTGTTCTTATTATATTTAATTATATCTTCCAATTGTATCCTTATTTGTGTTTAAATGACTACTAGAATAAATGTTTTATTTACAATTTACAATTATAATAGTCTCATTGTTTTCTTCATTAAAAATGACAACTTAGCATGCAAAACAGATAATGCTATTATGAGTAGAAAAAAATGCATGTATGAAATACAAATTATTTTCTATATTATTCACTAGTACATTTTGTGTTCAATAATATTTCAGTGGAAATCATTAGTGAGCACATACACAGTAAATAATCATGACATTTACATTTTGTGTTTGACTTTGCTTTTGATCAGTACTCTTAAAAGACTGTTGTGTCCTAAAAGATTCTGTGTAATCCCTTTATATAGAAGACAGGATTCATTTTCCTCTGAAACAACATTTTGGATAGCTTTAATATTTCTAGCAAGAATTTATTCTGTAATACATTTGATATGTTATTCTACACTTAGAGTTATATTATAGGCTACTAGAAAGATTTCAGCAGGGATATTGCAACACATTACAGAATCTTGATTTCCCTCCAAACTTCCACAGAGAATGCTCTGTGGATATAGTAGGAAGATTATTAGAGAGGGTTTTGGTGGCAGAAAAAGAAACAGATTATGACTCCATTAGTACTGAGGTCGTGTTTCAGATGGTTGAGGATTGGAGATTCAGGGACTTACCGTTATGGGGTTTCAAATTAGTGAGGGTAAACACTGACTATTAGATTAAAAACCTAAAGCCATTAAAACCTAGTCATGTATGAAAATTCTGGAAAAAGGAAATCTATGTGGAATTAAGTTTTAACTAGATAAAAAGAAATGAGAAAGTTGTGTTTTGAGAAAAGCAGTTAGATAATAACATTTGAAAGAAAAGCCTAGGGTAAAGGAAATAGTATGTGGCCAAACAATTGAATAAAGGGTGGAATATTTATAAGAGGCACTTTAAACACACTTTTTTTAAATCAATAACAATAATAAGACAAACAAATATTGAGAAGTGTTTGGGAACTTTATTAGAGTTTATGGCATATGCAAATGAGAGTAGTTTACTTCATATCCTATCAACGTGGATTCATACACTTATAATAAAATTGGGGACACTAAGAGTGAAATAGAGTTGACAATGACATGAAAAACACCAAGCAGGATGCAGGAAGCTACAAAGTGATTGGGATGATTAACACCTCTATTTGCAGACAAGAAAGTAAACCGTCTTGAGATAAGATAAACACCTGGAGTATTAGAAATGTCATTAAATATGTGTGCAAATGACTCTTTTGCCAAAACATTTTTCATTATTATGTTCCCTCCACTGTGTTCTTTTCTTACTCTTTTTCAATCAAATATTAAAATTTGTTTCACTATTAGTGTGAATTTTTTCCCTCAGGAAAAAAGAAACTGGAATCTGTAATTTGTCAAGAGAATATGAAAGCTTTCTGAAAATTTTTCCTCAGGCTAACTGTATTGAAAAAGAAAAAATAAAATAATGTAGTCCAAATAAAGATAACCCAAGTGAGAAACACTAAACTTTTTCCTCCAGATAGTCCAAAAGAAAAAGCATTCTAACAAAACGTGTGTGAAAACATAGCCCAGCTGTATCAGAATAGCAATGAGTAACTACAAAGGAAATAGCTGACAGTGAATTGTGGATTGAAAGCAGGAGTAAAAAGTATATCATTCTTTACCTCTTATATTTTATTAATTTTCATCTTTCATTGCATTTTCCATGTCAGTTAAAATATTCAATGAGAATATAAAATATATAAAATCAATTGACTATCGTGTGGTTCTTAGGATGTTTCTTATAAATAACTTAAGTGAATGTTTTTCTTCTAACTCCCCTAACTGTCCTGTGGCTAAAGAAAACTGGCAGGGGAAAGAAAAGGCATTAAATTTGCTATCATATCTCTTCTGCTTGCTTTCAAACTAAATCCTTTATTTAATTTATTGGTTTGACTCCAAGGGTATTCAAACCCATAGGGAATGATAATTTCTTCTCTTGACAAGAGTATTCTTTTCCATTTTCTTTCTTTTTGTAGTCCTCAAAGTTTTGCTATGTCATTAGGAAAAAGCAAATATCAGCATTTTCTCCTTCACATAACCTTAGACTACTTAGATCTTTAGTCCAACAGAAGGTATTTTGGTGGCCCAAGAAAGTTTAGATACTTCCAAGGAGAGTATTTATATTCAGCTCAGCAGTGAAGGTAGGAGAGGTATAATGCATTCTCCTAGAATTTGTTCACATAACCTCTCACTACAAAAGGTGGAATACAGAATGACAAACTTTCTGAATAACTCATCATATCCCCACAGCTAGACTGCTGTCTAAATCTCTCACTCATAAAAAGAACAGCTATAAAGGGGAAGTAAATAAAAGATTTATAAGGATTTGAGGGTTTGTTTTTTCTTCAAGGGAAGGATGACAAAAAATTCCTTGAAATAACAATTTCCACTGTGTAGATTCCATGTGTTACAGCATAAAACAATAGGGCTATCAATTATTATGAACATCTAAACTAAAGTAAAATAGTTTCAAATAATTTACAGATGACTTCAACATAGCCTTACTCAACACACTATAAAAATTGTGGAAATATTGTCCAATTTAAATATTTTCTAGTTGCCATTTTTGGATGTAAAACCATTGGTGTCTGTATATGAGTTTTAAGTAGGTGTGTCCCATGTATACACATGCTAAAAGACCCTCCATCCTTTTGTTGTAGTGACAGAAAAAGAATTCAGCACTCTTAAAGAATTCCTATTGCCCTTCACTGTTCATTCTCCATCATGTCTTATGTGCAATTGTCTGTGTGTTGAAGGTACACATTTGAAACATTGCTTTGTAAAAGAGCCTAATAGGAAATTGAACTGTGAGTTATTTATTTCTCTGTTGGTGTAAGAGGAGCACCAAAAGGCTACTGTATGAACAAGCTTAGGAAGACATGGAAAATAACAGGGACATTATGAGGTCATTGAGCCAGTTTTCCATTCTAAAATCTTTTTCATTTATATATTTGAAACATCAGGTCCATTTACTTAAATCTATTTTTTTCAAGTAATAAATTTGAGTTACCATAAGCCTCTGATTTAAAAGATGTAACAATAGATTGAAAGAACTTCCAGTCATGATTTTTTGGTTTAAATATATACAATTGAAATGACATAAATTTTTGCTATTACTACTATTTTTACTTCATAGTTAATATTCTGACAGAAATTTCACAAGTTTTACTGTGGAGAAGTACATGGCTGAGAAAATTTTAATAAAGGAATGGAGTGTTTAGATAAAAAGATATGAGGCCTTTCGGTTATTAAAGAGCAAGTTATAATGTGATTAGAAAGAGTAAAACCTATTTTAAATTTATTCAAAAATATTTCTCTTTAAATAGGAAATATAATAAGTTAATTAATTCTTATTATGTGCTAATAATATGTTTCATAAGTCCAAACAAAAATACTAAATTTACAACCTTTGGGAAACACAAAGCATTCATTTAAAAAAATGGCAATAGTTATTGCTTAATTATTTTTATGAAACTATTCTAATATTTGAAGATATGTCACATTTCCTTTCCATTCTAATTTGATATTTTTTTGCAATTATATTAAGTAAATTCTTCTTTTCTGCTTGCAAATAACTGATAGAGAATACCCAATATTTTGTTTTTATAAACTCTTCCTGTTCTTTCTTTTATAAAGGTCAATTAGTTTTGTGATCTAATAATTTTTATATAACTCTCTTATTTTACCTTCTATAAGCAATTCGATGCAGGCTTTGAAAACAATGACTACTGCATTTATCCCTGAGCTTTTTTCCTTATGAATTCTCAATCAATAGCTTTCCTCCATCAATCAAGGTTCATGTTTATCTGCTTAAAGATTCACATAAGTTTAAATTCTGAAAGCAGACATCTGTGTCCAATGGCTTAAAAATATCTGATTAGGTCGGGCTGTACAATATTCTAATTGCCAGGCTGAAAGATTTTGCATTTATTTTGCAAACATAGGGACTCCATTAGCTATCCTTTACTAGGGCTCAATGATATAAAACATAAGAAAAATACCATTTGCAGAAAATTAGAAAAAAATAAAATAGAACTATATCAAGAGCAAATATGAAAATTAAGAGCAAATAAGCAAAATAAAGAAAAAATTGTTTGGCAATAGAATTAAAGCTAAGAGGAAAGGTTAAAATCGAATATACAAAGATGAAGGGCCTCTAATGGATAGTAATGATCTTACTTTAATCTACTTATTTATTTCATTATACTTGAGATTAAACCATGTATCTCACAATTCAATTAATATCTTCCACAGTTAATCTATATATAAGTGATAAACATGTATAAGGGAGAGTTAGTGATAACACCAACATTTCCTCTCTGTGATTAGGAAATGATGATTATTTGTAAATCTAAGGGTTGGGAAAGAAGGGGAACAATTTTGAAGCAGTAAATTTAGTTCTGTTTAACAGCAATCTCATGCATAAAGAAGTATAATTAAAGAGGTAAAAACAAGATTTTTGGTATAAGTGGTAGAATAGAAATTATAAAAAGAACGTACATGTTCATGAATTGTTTTTAATGCTAGGAACTGCACTCCAGCATATTTTTCTAAAGCTTATCCCAATAATGTTAGTCTGTTTCATAAAATAAAGGGTAAAATAATAATGTTTGGAAATCATAAATATTTAGAAATGTTCAGGAAACACTTAGGATAATAATATTTCTAGGCTGATGTATTATCCATTTACCTTTG
Source organism: Suncus etruscus (assembly GCF_024139225.1). Lineage (NCBI taxonomy): Eukaryota > Metazoa > Chordata > Mammalia > Eulipotyphla > Soricidae > Suncus > Suncus etruscus. Next base: position 37,028,507 of record NC_064852.1, read on the forward strand.
CAATCTAATTCATCCGAGTTGTCTCCACAGTCATTTTTACCATCACATAACTTGCCATGGGGAATGCAACGCCAATTGTAGCAGGGCTTAAAACCTTTCCGGCAGCTTCGGTTTTCTTATACATAAAAAATAGAAACACATAAATAAAGATTTTACAGAAAAATTCTATGAGAAAAAGTCAAATAATATTTTGGTCATCATAACTCAATCTTAAAATTTTAAACAAATATTTTATTGTATATCAAATACTTTATTAGAATATGTTTATTAAGTGGTTCGTGCAATCAAGAGCCTTTTGACTCTTTAGCTTTAGTGATTCAGATGTTGTTATATCTTTAAATTATAACCATGCATTTGTTTCTGGCATGCTGTCAGGTGCAGCAAAATTAAAATAGATTACTTTCAATTCTGAAGAAGTAAATCTCAACTTTACATGTAATAAAATAAACCTTTGTAACACCTACTTTCTTTCTCCTCTGCATATTTGGGGGGGGTTGGGCCACACCCAGCTGTGTTCAGGGGTTACTCCTGACTATCTGCTCAGAGCTCCTGGCAGGCTAGGGGGATCATATGGGATATCCGGATTCGAACCAACCACCTTAGGTCCTGAGTCGGCCGCTTGCAAGGCAAACACCACTGTACTATGTCTCTGGCCCCATCCTCTGCATTATCTTAATGTCTTAATGAGAGCAATTGAAATACATGTTCCTAAATCAATGTACCACAAAACACCTTTCTATCCAGAAATTTATCTTAAATTATCTAAAAATAATCCAGGGGGATAACACAACAGATAAGGCACTTTTTAAAAAAACAACCCGCATTTAACCCACACCTCATTGCATTTGTTCCCCTGACCCTGCCAAGTGGGCTCTCTGAGCACAAAGCTAAGAATAAGCCTAAGCATTGCCAGATGAGGTAAAAAAAAAAAAAAAAAAAAAGTAATATTTCTAAATAAGCTCACAGAACATGTTTAAAAATGATTAATTGCCTTTAAAATTTTGAGGCAGATTGACCATTTTTATGGGTCAATTATATAAATATTATAAATACTATCAATAGGGTCAATATCTGGACCCTAATTTTGACATTGGCTCTATACTGAGCAAATGTTATTATGAATGTATTAATTTAATACTGTCCTGGTTACATATTTTGTATTCAGGATGCCCAGTTTTGATCCCTAACATTGTCTGGTCCTCCAAGCACTACTGGAGTAAACCTGGACCACTGAGACAATATAATCATGAAGCACCACAATATATGGTTAAAATACAAAACAAAACTAATACCCATTTGGACTAATCACAGTTTGGGCTACTTTCAGTAGCAGTGCTAAACTAAAGCATAAGAGAGCATTGAATAAAGTCACAATAACAGGTTTGAAAACAAAGCTGTAATCGCATATTTTACTTTGGAATTTGAATCCGGTAGAAAATGATAACCTAAAAGATAAATTTATTCAGTGATACTATTTTATGTAGTTCTGTAGCTAAAAATTATTGTCTGATTTTAAATATTTAAGTAATAGTAAAGGAGAATTTTTTTTCAAAAATGTAAATGTTCAACAAAACCTAATAACTAATATTAGCTGATGCTTTTATAACATGGTTACAAACTATAATTCAAACAAATATTGCTTCTGCAATTAATGTTAAATGTTTTCTTGTTTATTTATAGTAAATATGAACATTGACACTGATTATTTTGTTGTTGTTTGTTTGGGGGTCAAACTTAGTGTTGCTCAGGCATTACTTCCTGTTCTGCACTCAGGAATTACTACAGGAGCTTGGGGAAACTATATGGGATGCTGAAGGTTAAAACCATAGTTGGCCAAAATCCAAGTTGATTAATATTATATTTGATAGGTGTTAATATTTTCAAAATATATAGCATACAGACATTAATTTAAAAATAATCATATTGACTATTGAGGCTATACAATTCTGCACTATAAATATGCTCCTATTTTATTACTAAAATGCATCTTTACCTGGTTTTAATTTAATATTTAAAAAAATTATATTCAGATAATAAAGCAAATAAAAAACATGAGGAGAAAATATTGTAACTTGAGATATACATTTTGAGATCTACCTTTGCATAGCAGATAATGCCAATATGTTTGTAATTTAGACTAAAAATAGCCAGGCTCTGGAAACAATAAAGATGCCCTTCCACGGACGAATGGCTAAAGAAACTGTGGTACATATACACAATGGAATATTATGCAGCTGTCAGGAGAGATGAAGGCATAAATTTTTCCTATACATGGATGTTCATGAAATCTATCATGCTGAGTGAAATAAGTCAGAGGGAGGGAGAGAGATGCAGAATAGTCTCACTCGTCTATGGGTTTTAAGAAAAATGAAAGTCATTTTTGCAACAATCCTCAGAGACAATGAGAGGAGGTCTGGAACTTCCAGCTCACTTCATGAAGCTCACCACAAAGACTGGTGAGTGCAGTTATAGAAATAACTACACAGAGAATTACCATAATCATGTGAATGAATGAGGGAACTGGAAAGCCTGTCTGGAGTACAGGTGGGGGTGGGGTGGGATGGAGGGAGATTTGGGACATTGGTGGTGGGAATGTTGCACTGGTGAAGGGGGTGTTCTTTACATGACTAAAACCTAATCACAATCATATGTGTAATCAAGATGTTTAAAAAAAGAAAAAATATATATCAATGTCTTATAAATATTAGGAAAAATAAAAATCATTTCCATAAAATTGACAACTTGAGTAAAAAGATATTCAACAGTGAGTGGAAATATTGTCTGATTAGTAATCAAAGGATTAAAAAAATAAATCAGATCAAATTATAAGTAATTTGAAAGAACATTACAATTATTATTATTAGTTGTATAGAGATATTTTCTCAAGAAAAAGTAATTTTTGCAATAAAGACAAATAATGGGGACTTAAAATAGTTGAATAATACTATTTTGTTCTCCTAAGAGACAGATAGCAGCTGACTATCACTTGCTGTCATCTAGATATGTACAGGTAAGGTAACTCAATATTTTACAGGAGTCATGTTTAAAGCAACCAATAGGAGAATGTCACTGATTCTTTATGAAGGTGAAAATAGAATAGGAAAGACTTGTAGAACAATTCAACAACAGTCTCTGGTGGATCTTGTTGCTGTGGAAATAATTTCACAGTGTTCACAAATAATTGATATTTTTGCACACATGGAAGTACATGAACAGAGATCAAGTTAAAAGTTCATATTTGCTATGTTTAGAAACGAAAATATTTTATAGTAATTGTAAAATCCAAATATTAGTTTAAAACATAGTTTGTGATCATTTTCTAGAATTGTCAGCTAATAAGTCATTAGCTGTTGGTGGCCATAAGGATGAAGTATATCAGAAAAAAAGGTAACATTTGTGGCCGGCGAGGTGGTGCAAGAGGTAAGGTGTCTGCCTTACAAATGCTAGCCAAGAAAGGACTGCTGTTGGATCCCCCCGGCATCCCATATGGTCCCCCCAAGCCAGGGGCAATTTCTGAGCGCTTAGCCAGGAGTGACCCCTGAGCATCAAATGGTTGTGGCCCAAAAAATCAAAAGGAAAAGGAAAAAGGAAACATTTAATGTATATATATATATTTATATTTATTAATTTATATATTTAACATATATATACATACATATATATATACATATATGTATATATATTGGGTCACTCCCAGCAGCACTCAGGGGGACCATATGGGATGCAAGGATTCGATCCACCGTATGCCCTACCTCCATGCTATCTCTCCAGCCCGAATTTAATTTTTATTTTTATAAATTTGGGGAGTGGATTACTGTCAGTACTCAGGGTTCAATTTTGACTCTGTACTGAAGCAAACAAAGGTAACACCAGGACTCAAACTGGGGTTGGCATGTGCAAAATATGCACTTTAACCCCTATCCAACTGCTTTGGCTTCCATAATACCATATTTTAATTAGCCTTTAATTGAGTAACCAGGATAAAATTCTTTAATAAGTAGTGTGGTAATTTTATAGATAATAAAGTATCTCATTAGACTAGGACTATAACTATTGTTAGTAAGAGATATGTGGACAATCACATGCAAATAAATTCAGTTAGTTTATCAAAAATAGAATACATTAAAAACTTCTCTCTGAAATGAGCAAACAACATATGAGATACATACCGCAGTATAGCAATTTTTCATCTGATTTATCCTTACAATGAAGAACACCATCGCAGGTGAGCTGGTAGTCAATGCACTCACCATTTCCACATTCGAACTCTGAATACACGTTGCAGGAGGAGTTTTTAGCTGAAAGTCAAAATGTCAATGATGTTTTGAAAACTGAATATTTTTGATGCTATAACTATTGTTTACCTTACTGCAGAACAATTAATATGTTCCTAAGATAAAATAAAATAAGAGATTTTTAAATTTTAGTAAACTGGCATTAATTTAGAAATTTTAAAGCAATTGCTATAATTGTTTTTATTAAGTAAGCATAATCTTTTATTGTCTAAGCATAATTTTTGATTAAGTGAGTTTATTTTAAGAAATTGTTCTGAGAGCCAGAGCACAGCTTGACTTGCAAGCAAATACCGGTGTTTGATTCTGACACCCCATATAGTCTGCTGAGCTCTGTAAGGAATGTTTTTGAACATAGATACAGGAATAACCTATAAGCACTACTGGATGGGAGTCCAGAGTTAGTATAGAAGTTAAGCACATGCTTTGCATGCAATAGACGTGGTTCGGCATCACAAGTTTTCTCAGAAGATTGATGATTTCTCAACCCTAGTGATTCCTCCTTCCACCATTTTGATTGGGAGTTACCCTGGAGAACCCAAGAATCAATGAGTTAGCCCAAGTGGTTCCTGGCAAAGCAAAGTATGATGATATAATATGATGCTCATATTTTAACAATCTGAATGGCTAGCCAAGAGTCACTAACACCCCAACCCCATACTTCTCCTGATACTAATCTTGCCCCCTGAGCTTCTTGGTAGTCTAATGGGTATGTGGGGAAAAAGTAGTTTAACAGTCTCATTCACATAAATGGTAATTGACTTTATCTCATTCAATTTGTTGTTCTTTCTATTATGAATGTTGATGTGCTTAGCAGTGTCAGGTAAATGAAATTGTCTAATCTTTTTTGTCAAGAGCTATGACAGTAAATCATTTCCCCTTAGCTAGGTTCTACTGAATTGCATTTTACCCCTTTAACATTACCATTAAGATTCATGAACTGCACTAGCTGAACAATTTTTTATGTGGATATGGATATGCCAGGAATATTCTCATTTTCCAGTGATGAATTTGACAAAATAAATCCAAGATACACATCCTTTCCCATCTCTCTCTCTCTCTGCTGGATCATGGGTTTCAATATGAATGCACAATAGATATGGGTTGCTGCTGTAGAGCTCTGTCAGCTTTGAAGAATTAAACATCACTCTTAACAGTTTCATGTGTATACAACAATGTTCGCTTAAAGGGGAGTTTTTTGCCTGATTCTTTATCATCAATAGAAACAAGTGGCTTAGTAGGGACAGATGCAACTAGTCTATTTGTAGCAATGGCAGTCATTCACTGTAGACAATTTAATCCTTGCTGTTTTGACCTGTGACAATAACATGAAGAATTCTAACACACGTCTAACACTCCAGGATGACAGATGGCATCAGATCCAGACCATTACAGCTGAAACCAGAAAGGCAAACTGTATGTGAGTTTGAGCAATTGCCAGAGCAATTCAAAAAATTATTAAAGTAAGAACATATCTTAGGATTTGTGACCTGAATCATTGAAATTGAATAGCCATTGAAAATTTACTAATCAACTGCATTTTGCCCTTGTTTACTTTGGCACAGTATAAAATAAAAAGATTAGCAATTGTGATAAGGGTGTCCTTTTTGGTCATATTGCCAATTTACAAAGTGAGAAAATAGTTCTATGTTCCAGCATTTTTCAAAATAAAGAAAATCATGCCAAAGTCCTTAAAGTTAAGAGTAGATAAGAGAGAAAATTATCCTAATAAGATAAAAGTTCTTAAGAGGAATCTAAAAATACATATAAATTATGATACTTATATTTTAATGCCGATATTTACAGCTAAGCTGAATTTCTAGATAAAAAAGGAAGAAATAAAATAGAGAAGAATATTAGGGGAGAGGTGGGAGAGCAGAAACAAATAGAGGATAGAAAATAAACTCCCAAATTACCTCATCACAAGAATAATTTTACCCATTTCCAGTAAAAATTGTTTCCCCTCAACTTTTCCATAAAGATTGAATGTTAAGAAAAAAAACCCAACATGTTTTAATGTTTCTGACTAATTTTTCATAGCAAAACTGGAGCACTTGAACCCATATTTATTTTAGAAACCATTTAAACTTAGCTGTTAATAACTGTATACAGTAATGGTACCAATTAAATATCACAATGCCTTTGGGAGGTATAAACATTAAGCAGGGCTGAAATGTTACATTATTAATTAACTTCTAGAAAATGATTATAAATAAACTGTATTAGTCATTCTCTCATATATATACTGTGGTGGACTTATGAGTAGTTTTACTATACGACCACAGATCTACTGTCTATATTGTGTTTAATTTATTCTTATAGTCAGAACTCTATGATTTGAGGTTTTTTTTTTTTTTTTGGTTTTGGGCCACACTTGGTGATGCTCAGGGGTTACTCCTGGCTATGTGTTAAGGATATGGGACTCCGGGAGATCAAACTCAGGTTCGTCCTGGGTTAGCAGTGTGCAAGGCAAATGCCCTACCGCTGCATTATTGCTCTGGACCCTTGAGATGATTATTTTACATAGATATTTTTATTGAGTCAAATATTTGCCATACAACAATTTGAGAAAGATATTGCTATCATTGTTTTAAGTTTTCATTATATTTTATATGGTTCTATAACTGAACATTTAGTACTGTACATTTCTAAAATAAGAGGGAAATGCACATTTTAAATACATTAAATATTTTAATATTCAGACATACCATATGAGCACTCATGCCATAATAAATGTAAGTCCATATACTTACTCACACATCTGTTGCCATCTATTAATATCCTATCCCCTCTACAGGAACAATTTACTCTCCCATCAGGAGTTAAAAGGCACAGGTCATGGCAACCTCCATTCAATAATGTACATGGAGAAAGTTCACCTGCAATGAAAAGGCTTTCTTTTAATAATGTTAGTTTAGTTTTTCTTCCATAGTAAAAACAGTTTAACTAAAAGTTTCCCCAATCCCTTCTGAAAATTCAAATTCTTAAAAATTCAATCATTTCAAAAATCAGAAAATTTGTAGCACAAACTGTGACAACTTCCAACTAATTTTCATAACACCAAGGTATTAAATCATCTACTACTCTTACTACTACTACTACTACTACTACTACTACTACTACTACTACTAATATTAATAATAACCACACTGACACTTCTAAATATGACTTTAAAGGGTATTTCTTGAGATTAAAAATTTTGAAAATTTTATGTGCAAAAGTTTTACCAGCAAGTATTATTTTCAGGGAAATAAACTGAGTTGAATATTCTGGATAGGAGTGAGAGAGTATGTGTTTAATATAATTTTATAAAAACACTTAAATTGAAATGATTCTTTAGTAATATAAGTTTCTGTAAGTCATCTCAATAATTTCAACATATTGGATACGTAAAATCTGATACCATCTTACATAACTAGAACAAAATCCAATAAGTACTAATAAAGAGCATTAGTAGAAAACAGAATTGTATGAAGTTATACATTTGTTTTATTGTAACTTACAGCTATTAGTATCATTGGCAACGGCTATGATTCCCATTGGTTGATGTGGAATATCAGAACGAAGAATTTTTGTATCTCCTCCTGTGTACTTGTTGGAACGCAAGATAGCTCTTCTTCCCCAGTCTGACCAGAAGATATAATTATTATATACAGCCAAACTAAGGAAAGTCCCGGGACCAGATTTGACAATAACCTGGAACAAATTGATACATATACTTTTAACATGTAGCACTCACCTATATATTTCCTTCAAACTATATAAAATTAAATATAATTTATTTTTAAATTAAACCTAGTTAAAAAGCAATTAGAATTATTTTCTTTAGGACTGGAACAATAGTAGACTGGGTAGGAGCTTGTCTTCCTATCAATGAGTGACACTAAAATTGGTTCTATCGCTATCAATAACATATGGCCCCTGAGCCTCATCAACCATGCAGAACCTGGAATAAACACTGGGTATTACCAAACTATTAAAACATAGTTTTTTAATCAACAGAAATAACTAGATAATATGTTAATATATTATTATAATATGCTTGTATACTGTTTTAAATATTTTATTTTTAACCAAATAAGCATTTATATTTGTTTAATGTTATAAATTGTCTCTATATACAGATTACCTTGCTCCACATCACTAATCAGGGAGATGCAAATCAAAACAACGATGAGATACCACCTCACACTCCAGAGAATGGCACACATCACAAAGAATGAGAATAAACAGTGTTGGCGGGGATGTGGAGAGAAAGGAACTCTTATCCACTGCTGGTGGGAATGCTGTCTAGTTCAACCTTTATGGAAAGCGATATGGAGATTCCTCCAAAAACTGGAAATCGAGCTCCCATACGATCCAGCTATACCACTCCTAGGAATATACCCTAGGAACACAAAAATACAATACAAAAACCCCTTCCTTACACCTATATTCATTGCAGCTCTATTTACCATAGCAAGACTCTGGAAACAACCAAGATGCCCTTCAACAGACGAATGGCTAAAGAAACTGTGGTACATATACACAATGGAATATTATGCAGCTGTCAGGAGAGATGAAGTCATGAAATTTTCCTATACATGGATGTACATGGAATCTATTATGCTGAGTGAAATAAGTCAGAGAGAGAGAGAAAAACGCAGAATGGTCTCACTCATCTATGGGTTTTAAGAAAAATGAAAGACACCCTTGTAATAATAATTTTCAGACACAAAAGAGAAAAGAGCTGGAAGTTCCAGCTCACCTCAGGAAGCTCACCACAAAGAGTGATGAGTTTAGTTAGAGAAATAACTACATTTTGAACTGTCCTAATATTGAGAATGTATGAGGGAAATGTTGAGCCTGTTTAGGGTACAGGCGGGGGTTGGGTGGGGAGGAGGGAGATTTGGGACTTGGGTGATGGGAATGTTGCACTGGTGATGGGTGGTGTTCCTTTTATGACTGAAACCCAAACACAATCATGTATGTAATCAAGGTGTTTAAATAAAAAAAAATTAAAAAACAAAAAAAACAAAAAAAAAAACATTTCTTCTAGGCCCTGAGTACAGTGGATGCATGCTTGCCTTGCAAGCAACTGACCCAGGTTTGATTCCCTGCAACTCAATATGATCAAGCACCCAATCATGAGTAATTACTGAGGTCAGAGCCAGGAGTAACCCCAGAGCATTATCAGATGTGGCCAATAAATAAATAAATAAATAAATAAATAAATAAATAAATAAAAAAAAATCACATCAATAGATGTAGAGAAAGCATTTGATAAGGTCCAACACATTAATGATAAAAACTCTCAACAAGATGAGAATGGAAGAAACTTCTCTAATATAGTCAAGGTCAATGACCACAAGCCAATAGTAAATATATTCAATGGAGATAAATTAAAATAATTTACACCAACAAACTAATCAACACCCTCCAACATTACCCTTGTGTTACTTCCAGTTAGGTTGTTTCTTCATCACTGCACAGAATTCTATTTGGTATTTTAAGGCCAAAGCTTTGTCATTGTTCTATTCTTCCTGTTCCCATGTTTTTTTTAAATATAACACATATGAATGAGATAATCGGATATTATCTTTTTATCTTACTTTTCTTAACATGGTTAGCCCTCAGTACGATTCAAGTCGCAGAAAACTGCAAGATTTCGGGTTTGCATTTAGCTGACTAATATTCCATTATGTCTGTATACAACAGCTTCTCTATACATACATCTGTGGTTACTGGACATTTGGGTTGTTATTGCTATTATTATTTCTATCTTCAATTTATTGTTTTAAACTGTCAGTCTATATAATAAGCAATAGTACAGTGGATATGGTCCTGGCCTTATGTGTGGCTAGCCAATATTCGATTTCTAGGACTATATATGATGCAACGTGTCCACTAGAATTGATCTCTGAGTACAGAGCGAGAAGTAATCCCTAAGCACCGTAAATATGAACCAAAACAAGATAATAATATCAATAACATAAAAATAAACTTTCAACCTTAGAACACTAATTTTTGTCTAGCTATTTCAATTTGTCATTGTTGGAAGTGACCAAGAATATACTTTGTTATATCTCTATAGAAGAAACTATAACTAATATTTTTCAACTTAAATGTATACTAATAATAGTTATCACCTTCAAATAGCAAGGGAATTAAAGAATACCATATCAAATACGTAAATACAAAGGGTATGTTTCTGTGTAAATAATTATGCTACCTTAAAAATAAGTGTGAATATAATCTCTGTATTTCATGCAATAAAGTCTACCATTCCAGCAGTGTGAGTTTAAAAAAAAAATGTATATTTCACAAACCTAAAGCACAAAGTAACAATACAAATTTCACTTTTCCTAATAGCCATTTACTTATTTTAATATTTTTATTAAGAACTATGTGTATTATATATATACATGAGTATATATTTAAAATATTGAGGGTATAAATTGTAAAATATAAATATCCATAATATTCAGGATATTCCTTCAAGAAGCTTAAACATGCATAAATAAATCAGAAAGGTAGGCATTGGTGGTGGGAATGTTTCACTGGTGAAGGGCAGTGTTCTGTTTATGAATGACACTCAACTACAATCATATTGTTATCATGGTGCTTAAATAAAATTTTGTATAAAAAAATCTAAAGATTAAAATAATTTAAGTAAAAGTGGCAAGTTGTAATTTTTTAATAAAACCACAGAAACATTAAACAATATTAATCAATCAAGACTTTTTAACACAATAGATATTGGCTAAGGAAGGACAATGATTCCTGATCAATAGGAAATAAACAACATAACTTCCATATAAACACGATTTACAGTGTAAGAGAAATTCCAGGTCTAAGCCAGGATTAGAGAATATGAATTAGAACAGAAAACAACTTTTAGTAGACAGAGAGCAGAGAGCTCATGTAACAGATACAATAGAGCAAAATCTGAATATGTGCATAATGATTCTCAGAGGATTTAGAAATGAGTATATTCTCTAACTCCTTGCAAGACAAAGAAAAAGCCGCAGGTATGAAATAGAGAAAGAAACCTCCCTCTGTCACTCTAAAATGACTATAGTAAATAGTTTTGAAAATTTGCCTGGCCCATGACCAGTACTTCAAAAATTAGAGAAGTTGTCTGAGATTAATTTTTGATGGGAGACAGCCTCAACAATAAAAACATGTTTTAACCAAAAAAAAAAAAAGAAAGGGAATTTTACTGAAAAGACAGAATATTTCAAAGTAGTCCATTTACCAGAAATATATCAAGAAATGCAAGTTAACATTATAACACAACGTTTAGATTGACTAAAACTAAAAGGACTAAACATTTCAAGTTCTTGTGTTAAAAGACAACTACTTAATTTGTTATGGAATTGGTAGCATTTTCATAAAGTAACTCATTAGCACTCCTCTCTCTCTAACTATATATATATAGTTTGGGGGCCATAGTCATTGGCCTTGCTTTACACGGAACCACTACTGGGAGGTTTTGGGACCATAAGGAATTTTGGTGATCAAATTCAGGTTAGTGGCACCATATTTACTATATTATTCCTCTGGTCCCAATCTCAGTATATTTTTTAGTAAACAATTTTAATTAACTAGTATTTAATCACTTATGAGTTTTATTATAAACTATACAAGATTATGCATATTACATGTATAATAAATATCTTTATGTAACTTTAAGACCATATATGATAGATATTACTTCATATATTGTTAATAAGAATCAAAGCCAAAATAATTAATTAAAATAACAAATAAATAATGCATTAAAAAGTTTACAGAATCACAAACAGACACATAGTCTAAGATTTTTAAAATTCAAAGCAGCTATTATCTAGGTTAAGTTGCATATATAAAACTCTCCTTGATGTTAGGAACTGGAATAGCTCTATTTCTGTTTTAACATGTCGAAGTATATGTATATGTTTATATATGCATATAAGTGTATGTATATAACATATATAAGTATATATGTTTGTATATATGGTGTGTGTATGTGTGCTATGCAAATTCATTAAATTAATTTTATCCAATTTTCATGCATAAAATAGACATCTACATAAAACAATAGAAGCACTAAGAAATAAAAATATCAATTTTAATCACTATAATAAATATTAAATAATAACTTATTATTTAAGCACCATGAATAATAAATATTAAATAAACAATAAAAATATTGTTTTGTGTGTATATATTTTATGACATTGAAAGTTGTCCTATATTGTTTCCAAAAGTTTTTTTGATATACTGAAAAATGCTATGTAAAACTCCTTACTCGTTCATTTGTCTATTTCTTGTCATCCTAAAAAAAAAGAATAAGTTAAACTGTAATTATGAATTTGTCTTTATGGGGTTTAATAGGTTTCAGTAAAGAAAAAAAAAACAAACAATAAAAGAACAGGCTGACTCTAAATTAACTCATTTCACTAGATAAAGCAAACAAGGAGGAAGAAAGCAGAAATTAGCAAAATCACTCAATTTTAATTTTATTTCTCTGTGTTAAAACATTTAGTCAAAAGTTCTTAATTTTTTGCCTTGAAAACTTCATCAGCATCTTTATTTATAGTATAAAAACTTAGTGATCATAAATTACTACTTCCATGTCATATGGAATATGCCATAAATACATAACTTTGAGGAACTTTAACTTGTATCTTGTATCGAAATCATTCATGTTAATTCAGAAAATGCATTTTTGGCATAGGAACTTAATTCAGTGTAAGTTGCAGCATATAGACAAATTGGTAGAGCTTTTTGAGAATAGACATATATGTCAAATATTTAGTCACTAATCATATACTATTTAGATCACAGAGCCTCACTAATGCCTAAGTGTTAAATCATTATAATCAAACTCTTTGAGTTACTATTATAGAGCCAGGAGAGATAGCACAGCTGCGTTTGCCTTGCAAGCAGCCGATCCAGGACCAAAGGTGGTTGGTTCAAATCCCGGTGTCCCATATGGTCCCCCGTGCCTGCCAGGAGCTATTTCTGAGCAGACAGCCAGGAGTAACCTCTGAGCACCCCCGGGTGTGGCCCAAAAACCAAAAAAAAAAAAAAAAAGTTACTATTATTAATTATACAATATTTCCAAAACACAGATGCTAAACATTAAGCCAAATAATTTTAAAGCCAAAAAAAAAAATAAAAGGAAGTTTTAGCTATACCACAATTTGCTGTTTCACTGAGAAGAACATGTGATATTATGAGAAAAGACAAATTGGTTCCGGCCATATCTGGTTAATGATTATTGTTATTGACAAAAATCAATGCATAAGTATTTTATTAAAAATGTTTGTAGAACAAAGAGATTTCCCTTGCTTATAGCCAACCTAGGTTTATTTTGAAACAACTCATAAGGTCCCTGAGCATCAAGTGATGCCTTGAATGTTCACTAAGTACAAAGTTGAGTAAGCTCTAAGAAATACCTAGTCTGAATAAAACCAACAAATATACCAACCAATAATAGAATTTGGATGTATTTATTTTATCCCTTTTGTAAAGATTTACTTAGATTAATTTCAAAATTAGTCTTTAACTTTCTCTATAAACGCACACACAAACATAAAGCATTTTATTTGCAAGTAGTATTACCAACAGTTATATTTTACTGAAGAGTTGTCAATATAGTCTTTGGAGAACATTTATGCCTTTTATAAACATTGCACTGCTATTGTGCTCTATATCATTGTCTAAATTCAATTCTCTTGACTTTCTAATAGTTTAGGAGAAAATGTGAGGAGTTACTCAATAGAGTGTATATTAAATCAAAACCTCCTATATACCTGCTTCATAATTAAATGTAGTTGTAAATTTCAGATCAATATTCACTATTATATCAAGCAATCAAATAGTATTTTAGATTAATTGTTATAAGAAGTTTATAGTAAAAAAAAACAACAACAAAAAAGAAGTTTATAGTAAACCTGTACAAAAAAGATACAAATTTGGGGCCAGAGCAGTGGTACAAGTGCTAAGGCGTCTGCCAAGCCAGACCACATAGCCAGGAGTAACCTCTGACCCTCACCGGGTGTGGCCAAAAAACAAACAAACAAAATAAAGATCCAAATTTATTGTATCTGGGGCCGGAGAGACAGCATGGAGATAAGGTATTTGCCTTCTATGCAGAAGGTCATTGGTTCGAATCCCGGAATCTCATATGGTCCCCTGAGGCTGCCAGGATTGATTTCTGAGCATAGAGCCAGGAGTTACCTTTGAGCGCTGCCGTATGTGACCCCCCCAAAACAAACAAACAAACAAAAAAACAAATTTATTGTATCTATGAATATGACTTTTTAATGTATGTTTACATAATATATATATCAGGGTTCTGCCCTGAAACAAATTGATTTATCACTTATTACATTTATATTATTTTATACAACTTAGTATTTTATTTTAAAATACCTTTTAGATATATGTTTTGTATGTAATTTAATAATTGATACAATTTTATTAGAAAATAAAATCTAATATTCTAACAAAGTATAATCATTTTTAAACTTCTGAAAATGAAAAAAAATAGTGTTAGTCTAAATAAAAAATGAAATTGAATCTATTTACTGTTTTTTCTTCTCCTTTTAGAAATATTGTGGTTGGGGAGGCAATATAACAGTGTTCAGAATAGCCAATGGCAAAAGGCATAGAATCTGGAGTCAGAATATTTGAGATTTTATCAAGATCTATTTCAAACTCAGTTTATTATTTTTTTTTTTTTTACAAATACCATTACAATGGTACTCAGGGACTAGGAGTCATGCTAGAGACATTCTCGTGGCCACACTCATTCCTCATGGACTGAATTAGGAGATTCACTCATACTACATTGTGTACTGCCTCCTAAAATATCTTTTCAACTCAATCTGGGATATATATATATTTTTTCTAGGAAACAAATTGTTATGAGAATATTGGTTAAAAAGTAAAAATACATAAAATTGGGGCTAGAGTGGTGATGCAAGCAGTAGGGCATTTGCTTTGCAAGCGCTAACCAAGGATGGACCATTGTTTTATGCCCCAGCGTCTCATATGGTCCCCCCAAGCCAAGAGTGATTTCTGAGCACATAGTCAGGAGTAACCCCTGAGCATCAATATGTGTGGCCCAAAAACCAGAAAAAGAAAAGAAATAAAGAAAAAATATAAAATTTGTCTTCTCTATTTTGGTCGAATTCTCTGGGTGTAATTATTGAAAGTGTAGTCCCCAAATATACTTTTTTTTTCTTTTTTTTTTTTCTCTTCCTCTCTTCTCTTTCGTTATGTGCTATGCCATGTTTCTCAATTCAAGACCATGGCGTGATTTTTGTTTGTCTGTTTTTGTTTTTGTTTTTTTTCCTATTTGTTTGTTTCTTTGTTTTGTTGGCTCTGTGTGGTGCTTATCGATATAGCTGGAGCCCCCACTGGATATTTGACACTTCTTTTGGTACTAGTGGAGTGTTTCACCTTCTTTTTCTCCATCTCCCAAATTGATGATGAGAGCCTTTAGAGGGACTCCGCCCAATTTTGGGGTATTAAACTCTTATCCCAGTTTATTACTTTTCTCTCCTTCAAACAAAACCATGCAACTTGAACTAGCTAGTCCTGACTCCAGTTAGAGGGGGAAATAAGGGAGGCATCAAGACCAAACAGGTGCAAGTCTACTAAGTAGTGGGTTAGTTACAGAGGAGACCACATATTCTACCTGCCCTGGGGTGAGGGAAAAGGAAAAGGGAGGTAGGACAGAAACGGGGGTGTAGGGAGGACAATTTGGCGATGGGAATCCCCCTGATTTTATGTAAATATGTACCTAAAATATTATTGTCAACAATATGTAAGCCACTATGATCAAAATAAAAATTTATATTAAAAAAATTTGTCTTCTCCAGGTCTCTCCTTGTCTTTAAAATAAAAAAAAATAACTTAATGCTAATCAAAACATTTAGAAACATGTTCATTAACATGCATAGAGAGGTTGGAGAGAGTACAGTAAGTAGGACATTTGCCTTTTACATGGTTTATTCAAGTTCATTATCCAGCATCTTTTATGTTCCCCTGAGACCACTAGGAGTGGTTCCTGAACACAGTACCAGAAGTAATTCCTTAAGACCATCAAATGTATCCCAAAATATAAAAACAATATTAAAATGAAACTCAATGAAAACAGCACAGTTACATAGTAAGCTTTTCATAAATGTTATTTGAATGTTACAGGAGTAAATGACTTCAATGCTTTTTCAACTTCAAAGATTATAATACCATCAAACCTATGCTTAGAGGCAAAATTCATATCTACTTTAGTAACATTCTTAAGTTTCATTTTATTTTGTACTTATTTCCACCTGGAAAGTTTACTAAAAGTTTAAAGATTACCATGTTACCTGATTTGTGTATTGCTCAAATGATAGGAAAATACCTACATTTGATCCAGTTCTCTTATTTTCAGGTATCTGCTTCCATCCCATCTCCAGCAAGCCCAAAAACATTAATGGAAAAAATGACATCGCAGCTATTGTATTGCAGCTTTACAGTATTTACAGTTGTACAGAATATGGAAGCAATCCAAATATCCAACAATATGTGGATGTGTAAAACAATATGTTACATATATACAATGAATATATTGTGTTCATATATAATATATTCATATATATTCATTGTATATGTATATACACACAATGAATGCAGTCATTAAAATGAATAAGTCATTTCAAATAAATTTTGCAGTCTGGATGGAATTGAGGTTATCATGTTGAGTGAAATAAGTCAGGGGCAGAACAAATACAGGGTGGTAGCACTCATCAGTGATATACAGAAAAATAACTCAATTGTATGCAAACTCAATTGATAAATTTATAAAACACATAATAGAATCTAGATCTATAAGATCTTTGTTAAGAGGAAGGGAAAAAGCAAGAAATGAATAAGTTGCTTGGGAAGTAACAGAAATTTAAGTGAAAAGTTTTGAGCACATGGGTAGTTTTAAAGAAATGAACAAGATACACCCAATCCATAAATGTCAATTAACAAATAGTGTGGGCAGATATGGGAATAATGTTGGATTAGAGAGAACATAAGAATGGAATGGGGGAGAGATATGGGGATTTCATTGTCAGCTTTGGCCAGTATATTTCTACATAAATATTAGAAACTTGAACATTACTCCTACTCTATCTACTAAACTCTAATAAAACATATATTAATAAATTAATTAGTGCATACAAATAATAAAACAAACCATAAGAGGAGTAAGAAAAAACATCATGCTAATATTTATCTCAAAATTGATACAGTTTTTCTGATATTACTATAAATTTTAAGATAGAACTGTAACTGGTTGGATTATTTTAGTCAGTTGCAAAGTAGAAACTTCTGGAAATCAAAGAGTTTGGGTAGTTGTATCTTATTTTAGAAAATACTATTCAAATATTGTCTTGTATACCCATTTGATGTGATGAATTTAAAAATGTATAAGAAGACTTATAGTTGAAGCCTATATCCAAAATGTTTATTTAATCATTTGTGTATTCATATCTTATTATAAAACAAAAATATTATATGAGAATACAATTCTATAACATGTACTTATGGTAAATAATTTCTATTTGGCTAAAAATTATTCTAGGAAAACAAATTGATATAGGAATATGAGTAAGTATAAAAGTAGTAGTGAAAAATGAATTATTAAAATGCATTTAATATTCCTAAATGTTTATAACAGTACTAAAATTATTCCTATTTATCAAATTAAAAGTTATCAATTGTTTTGATTCTTAATTCATTTATTTTTAGTGCTCAACACCTTGATATGTAAATAGGACTTCACAGCACTCTCCACCTAATTTACAGTGTTACCCATCCCACCATTAGTAACTATCCCCTAAGGCTGGGAAAATGGCCCAAAAGATTGAAGAGTATATTCTTCATGAGGCCGGGAGTTCCCTTCACCATCAAAAGGGTCAACATCCAAATAAAAAGTCTCCCTTTCTCTTTTCTCCTTTTCTCTTCTTTTTTCAAACACCATCAGTTTCCTGTATGGGAGATAGTTATGATGTTTTATGTCTGCTTATTTCCTTAAGTTATTTATATTCCACACGAGTGAAACCATCCAGTAATTTTTCTTCATTTCTTTACTTATCTCCTTTGTCAAATCATCTCAAAATCCATTCATTTGGAGAAAGACAAGTAGTACAGTAGCTAAGGTACTTATTTCAAGTCTGGTTATTTTCCTAACAGCACATATAACCCCTTGAGCACTTCCATGAATGACCCCTAAGAAGAAAACAAAAGTAAGACTGAAGCTCCTGGGGTCAGAGTGATACCAGGGGTAGGGCATTTGCCTTGCATGCAGCTGACCTGAGATAGGCCTGGATTCGATCCCTGGTATCTCATAGATACCATATATCTCATAGATACCATATATCTCAATGATCCCTGGTATCTCATGCCTGCCAGGAGAGATTTCTGAGCACAGTCAGAGTAATCCTGGGCGCTACTAGGTGTGGTCCCCAAACCACAAACAAAAAACAACAAAAACAAACAAATAGATAAAATGACTTTAGTTCTGCTGGATGTGACCCTTAAAAACAAAATAACACAAGACTAATCTAAAGTGTATTAAATGATGCTACAGCCTCATGGAATTATCTATTCTGACTTCATTCTGTCTCAAGTATACAAAGTACACATTTGTCTTTAGAAAGCTGTTCTCTATCATTGAAACAATTATTTAGAATATTCAAATGGACAACTAGCTTAAACCAAACATGAAATGCCTTCAATCAAAGATAATTTTATATAAAAATAATACATAATGATAAAGTCTGGCAATTCTTCAAAATATCAGGCAGCTTGAGCATTTCAAGGAAAATTAAGAAGCATTGTAGTAACAAAATTAAGCAGAATCTCTTATTTCAATAATGAATAATATATTTTATGAAAGTAACATTTATTCATTATAAAGCAATCAAAAATATTGAAATACAGGACAAATTTCTCAATTTGATAAATGATATCAGTCAACCACCTAACTATGACCATAAATCTTAGTGATGGAAGTATGACTTTCTTCTTAAAATTTCTGTAGAAAAAAAATAAATCATTTTCACATAAAATGAATAAACATTTTCCGATACCACATAAAATATAAAATTATTGATAAATTACTATTCATCAGTTTTTCCTTTAAAGGAGAGCAATATGGAGATTCCTCCAAAATCTGGAAATTGAGCTCCCATATGATCCAGCTATACCACTCCTAGGATTATACCCTAGGAACACAAAAATAAAATACAAAACTTTCTTTCTCACACCTATATTCATTGCAGCGCTATTTACAAATGCCAGACTCAAGAAACAACCAAGATGCCCTTCAACAGATGAATGACTAAAGAAACTGTGGTACATATACACAATGGAATATTATGCAGCCATCAGGAGAAATGAAGTCATGAATTTTTCCTATACATGGATGTACTTGAAATCTATTATGCTGAGTGAAATAAATCAGAGGGAGAGAGTTAGACACAGAATAGTCTCACTCATCTATGGGTTTTTTTTTAAATAAAAGACATTCTTGCAATAATTTTCAGAGACAAAACAGAGGTGGGCTAGAGTTCCAGCACATGACATGAAGCTCTCCATGAAAAGTGATGAGTGCAATTAGAGAAATAACTACATTGAGAACTATCATAACAATGTGAATGAATGAGGGAAGTAGGAAGCCTGTCTAGAGTACAGGATGGGGTGGGGTGGTGAGGAGGGAGATTTGGGACATTGGTGATAGGAATGTTGCACTGGTGAAGGATGGTATTTTTTTTACATGACTGAATCACAACCACAGTCATGTTTGTAATCAAGGTGTTTAAATAAAAATATTAATTTAAAAAAGGAGCAAGTTAAGATAGAGCAAGAACAAAAGCGAGGCATGTTATTTTGAACAAAGTACTGGAATCTAAACTTAATTTATGAAACTTTGAAACTCAAATAAAAATAAACAAATGATAAACAATAAATATAAATTTTATACATGTAACAAGAGTTGATAGCAATATTTCACAGAGAAGACTGAGATAAGTGGCTAGTGACAATTTAACATCAGTAATTATCTATTTTTATACTTTTTGACTTCCACACTTGCAGGCCTGCATGTCTTTGTTACTTTCAAAGAAAATATGTCCTTGTTACTTTAAAGTAAAGTACAGTAAATTCAATTGAAAAGTTAAGTTGTTACTAGGTTAGAACTTGACTTAAGTAAATTAACACCACTTCAACTCCAGCAGAGAGTAGAATATTTTCTTTAGGAAACACAAGAATCACTATCAGGGTTTAATATACTCCAGCTTTAAAACACTAGTAGGGTTTTGTGAGCATGCTACAGTGAAAAAACAACTGTAATGTTTAGGAAACGTGTTAATGCCTAATATTTGCTTCAAAATAATTCACAGAATAATTTGTACTTAATAAACTCAAATGACCCTGCAAAGAACTGTTGCTTACACTTCGTGATTAGTTACAAGATACATTATGCTTTCTCATTATTTTGTCAATTTTGAAGAATATTAGCTAAAAATTAAAATTAAATGTTAAATAGAAAATAAAGAACTTACTTTAGAGTTTTCTTATTATATGTATCCCATAAATTAAAACAAGAAAAAATTAGTAATAGAAAAGAAGGTTTGTATAGCTAAAGTACATTTTTAAAGGTTAAATGCAATGTAAGTTGCAGAACCAATTTTAAGCTATGATATCTAAATAATATGTTGTCAAACACATAGCTAAATCCATGTTAAAAAAATGACAAATATAATTATTCAAGAAAATAGATGGAGTGGTCCTTTGTTGCGAGTATAAACAATGAAGATGCTCATAAATCACAAGGATAAATTTTATTCTATTCATCAATTGCTTAGAGTTTAAACTATGTAAACACATTTTCTTTTACCTGTCATCCTTGTTTTGTTCTTAATTTATGGAAATTATTTAAAAAGCAAAACCTAATCTGAAAAGCAATGTTGTTCTGACAGTTCACAATTATAGAGCTGAACCGAAGAAAGCAGGTCAGTGTCTGAAGTTTGCAACTTCTTTCCTGTCTGTCTACTCTTGTCTGTTGATTTAGACATACTGAAAAGGGTGTAACTCAGAAGATGACATGTTTTCATCAAAAGGATTTTATGAGAAAATTGATTTGCTATACTGAATTTTACAAGATGTTAAATCATGTTTCCCTATTAAGAGTGCTGCATTCTTATTGACTGCTTCTGGAATTATGTTGAAAACATTTAGTGACGTTTTAAAGACATGACCAATTGTCATATCTAAATTCAGAGCAAACACCTTTTAAGTGGGAAAGCCCATATTTCATGCATAATACATCAAAAGTGTAGAGTGAGTGAAAAAGATAAACTGATTGAATTAAATGACGCCAAATCTATGATCTATTGTGTTACTGCTGTAAGGATAATATTCTGCTGCGTTGTGATTGTAAATAAGTATTGAAAAAGCTTTTAAAAAATAGATAAAATAACCATTAGGTAGAAAGTTACTTTTTATAATTTATTGTTTTTCCTATGTTGTCAGTAATACTTAGTTCATTCTGACTTTGTTAAAGGGGTATTTTTTATTAAAAAATATTTTACTTGGGTAAAAGAATCTTTGAGTAAAAAGAATTATAGCATTATATACTCTTCTGTATGTGTGAACAGACAGAGTAATCAAATCAAAATAAAACATATTCATTACAGAAAATAATGGGGTTTTGTTTGTTTGTTTTGGGCTAGACTTGATGATGTTCAGGGGTTACTTCTGGCTATGAGCTCAGAAATCGCTCCTGGCTCAGGGGACCATATGAGACATCAGGAACAGAACCTAGGTTCGTCTGAGTCAGCTGGTGCAAGGCAAATGCCCTTACGCTGTGCTAACTCACCGGCCCCAGAAAATGATGATTTTTAACTACCCATTTTTGGTGAACCTACATGGATGCTAATTTAGGTAAAGAAAGCAAAACTCTGGTAAATATGTAGAGTTATGGGATAGGAGCTTGTGAACTGAAATAAGGAGGAGTCTACTCACATAATGAGGAAAAAGTAATTCATATAAGGACAATCTGATCAGGTTCTACAGTTACACACTTGATCAAATGGGAAGTTTGGATTATCTGATAGAAACTGAATTAGTAGTAAAAATCCTCATTTTATAAAATGTCCCTAATTTTTATCTCTTAGGCAGTTATTTTAAGTGACATTAATTAAACTTACCCACACTATAAAAATATAATGTTGGTTTAGTACTTTCACATCTCATTTGGAATGTCCCTGCTATAGATATCTACCTAAGTATGGCTGTGAAATCTTGTGGAAAATTCATTCTGTTTTTCTAGACTTTTCTCAAGTACAAGAAACATGATGCTATTAATAATATGTATATATATATATTGGTTTTTGTTTTTTGTTTTTGATCATATCCAGCAGCACTCAGGGATTACTCCTGGCTCTGTGCTCAGAAATCACTCCTGGCAAGCTCGGGGAACTATGGGATGCCAGGATTTGAACCACCGTCCTTCTGCATGCAAGGCAAACACACTACCTCCAAGCTATCTCTCCGGCCCCTACTATATTATTTTTAATTTTCTAAGTTTTTTGTTTTGTTTTAAAAACATGCCGAACAGTATAGAAAGCTGTTCTTTGTATTCTAAAACATGTCATGATTACTTGAAAATGAGCAATTAAAAATATTCAATTTTAGGATGCCAAAGTAATAGTACAGTGTTCAGGTCACTTGACTTTCAGCTGGCTGACCCAGGTTCCATCTCAAAAGTTGTGTATCTTATACAGTCTCTGGAATCACCAGGAGAGCAACACAGTTTGTGACCTAAGAAACAAACAACCACCCCATAAAAACAAATTTTGATTTTTATAATCTTCAAATATCAGTAATAAATGCTTATGTTATTATAAATATATATTGTCTAATTATAATCTAAAAGTTATGTAATGATCCTAATTTACCAGATGTTAAATTGTAAGAATTGCATTTACATGTTTATGTGTTTCTGATATGTCAGCATATTTACTTTTCAGAAACTATTTCTTCATATGAAAATCTGTCCTTTTTAAAAAATGCTATTTAAAATAATTACCAGTATAAAGTCTTCACTAAGATAATTATTTTAAATGTCTATAATCAGATAATTTGTGGTTTATTAACATAAAATCAGATCATTTAAGATTTTTAAATCATTTACACATTTGCAAAGCAAAAGCAAATTAGCAAAAATCACTTAACATTTATATATATGATTTAACAGTGTCATATTGATCACTCAACCCAATATAACTTAAGCAGCATCAATAGCTAAATAGAAGAAAACTATACTTTTTATAATGTAATAATGTAAGTAAAATGCTTAGAATATACCAGGTCCCTGGGTAATTTTGTGTCTATTCTTTGTATATTTTGTGTACTCAGTATAATCTCTGCATGTACTGATATCTGTTCTTCGTAAGAAATTTACAGTGATAAAATTTCTTATGTGCAAGACAGAAAATTAGGGACCAGTCTTACAATCCTCAGGAAATTATCTATAGTAAAATAAAAGGAAACAGAATGTTGAAACCACTAAATCAGCTACATCCATCTCAATGTGTTGTTGAAAGACAGTCTTAATAACCAGTTTCTGCTATTAAAAATGATTACCCAATTGACTGTTCCCACTTCTGAAATTTTTCAAGCAGTTATTCCAACCCAGAGGCTTAAGTCTAACAAATTCTCACACTTGGAAGTATTTGCCCAGGGACAGATTAAAGTAAAAATAATTAATTAAGCTGAACATTTTAAGTAGCTTTACTACTAATGCTTCATGTGGCCAATAAATTAGATCTTTTATAATAGAAAGGAAGAAAAATGTAGAGATAAAGAACATGATTTCTATTTCACTAGTTATTTTAAAATTCAATGTGATGGTCTCTTTACATGCTAACATGCATTTATCTACACTTCAATATCTGGTAGGATGCATCTATTTTTCTGTAAGTAATTCAATTAAGGATCAAGATACCCATAAAACATTCAAATATTTTACAAAATGTCACGCTTTGATCTAAATAATCATTGTCACCAGTCATTGTTTCTCTAACTGTGTATTTTGTCTATTTGATAAATTTTATGTGAAAAACTAATGTTTAAAAAAGGTACTGGAAAAGGACTGCTGTGATATATTATTAAAGAGGTTTTGCAATTTAGTTAGATGTTTTCAATAGATTAAGTTATACACATAAAAGCATAGAAATAGTCACTGTATTCCATATAGTATAAATGACATGAATACCTGTAAATTATATATTAACCACATTTACTTGAAAAAAAAAATCCCTAAAACAATAATGAGTTTCAGTGAATTATAACTTTTGTGAAAATCAGAAATTTTATCCATTCACTTCTACAGGTGGAATATTTTTCTATTAAGAATTATTTTAGTTGGTCCAAAGACGCAGCCCGCGCGAGCAGTTTGGCTCTGCCCCTGGTGACTTCCTTCAGTATTTCTCAGGCATCCTTGAATACAAATGGCTGATAAACCAAGATGGCAGCGCGGGATACCACACGAGATACCATACCTAGCTTGCACTATGAGATGGCCCCGAGAAAACTCTTTAACATACACTTTATCTCTAGGTTACACCTTCTTTTAGGAACTGAAGCACGTGACCAGTCAGACCACCGAAGCAGTAACTGAGACGTACAGACTTAAACTACACGCTCTATTCTGTGAACACATTCAAGCAAACTAGCATTCCCCTGCTATTCTCTCCTCTCTTCTCACTACTTTCTTTTTTATTTTTTATCTTCTTTTTTTCTCTTCTTTTTTTTTCTTTTTCTCTCTCTTTTCTACTCTTCTCTTTACTTTTTTCCTTTTCTCTTCTCCCTTTCTTTCTAAAGTATTTTCTCTTTTCTCCCTTCCTACCCCTTCCATATACCTTCCCCTTTTCCCCCTTTGGAAATCCAACTATCCCTTCACCCCTCAATCCCATACAGACCTCCCGCCATATTAAAACTCTCCACCCTCAGTCCTTAATCTATTAGGCAACAAGATTGACCTCCTACCTCAACGATCCACTACCCAGCACCCAGTCGAGAGGACACCCAGTCAAACCCACACCTCGTCTCCTGCAAGAAAAGGCAGCCAACTCCCCTGCGGATCCATGCTGCGCTGCCCTCCCCACCAACTCCCCCTAACGTGGACTGTTACCTGAAACCGGACTTAGGTCTAAAAGTATCCTCAATGCAAGAACCCTTCCAGGACCTCCCTGCCGCAAATCTTTTGCCACTCTGAAGAAGATCTGGGGATGGGATGGAAAGACGCCTGGGGACCCACACACCACAAGAAAAACCCAAAAGACAATGGGAAAACCTGTATTTCCAACATAAGCATAAGAACTGTATCACACCACCTCTTTACCTGCTTTTCCCCAAATGTAAGATAGTCATGCATCACTTTGACCCTTTAAATACTTTGCTACCTCATTTTAAAAAAAATCTGGCCTACATATACATATGTAAGCACATACATTTTTGTTACCTATTTTTTTTCTATTTATTATTTTTTTCATCTTTTTTTGGGTATGTAACCTGTTTCTGTTTTTCCCTTTTGACCACCCCCAAATGCACCAACAATATAAGGTAGCACCATTTCCCCCTGCAAAGGCACACTAAAATAAAGGGGAATTCTTACATATAGATAGATAGATAGATAGATAGATAGATAGATAGATAGATAGATAGATAGATAGATAGATAGATGATAGATATATAGATATATAGATATATAGATATTAAAAAAAGAGAGCTCTTATCTATTAGAGATAGGAACTCATAGTTGTTTACAATAGAGGGATATCTCCTACCTTGAAAATATGTCATGTGGAATTAACTTAGACCTCAGGTGTTTAGATACCATCAATCCAGCCTTGAACCCTGGATCCCAGACACAGGAATGGCACAGTTCTTCACAACTGCTACAGGAAACAAATCCCATCCGGGACAGCCGCAATACTGCGAGGTCACCAACAAATGCCAACTCTAATATGACATCCTGACAACGAAGAAAATGGGAACAACTTGACCTAAGTGAAGGTTATCCTACCTTTCTAGCTAACGACAAGACAAAATCAGAAGACTTGTCACCCTTTGGAAGGCCCAAAAACCAAGATTGCGAGTTACAGATGACTGCTGCTAGAACCATGACCAGACTGTATACAGCCTGGGACCAATAAAAAAGCCCTAACCTAGGGGTTGAACTACGATCTGCACAATGAACATGATCCCCAGTTTCAAAGGTCTGACAGAGACCATTGTAACGGAATGGGGCTTCTGGAAGCACAAAGAAAGACACTGTCCTAGGTACCATCCTAGCTTCAGTGCAAAGACCAAGATCACCAACCACAGAAGATGGATTAAAATGACACTGATGGAACAGAACTCCTAGAACCACAAAGACTGACTTCATCATAACTCCCACCGCAGGATCTGTACAGATACTGAGATCCCTAGACACAGAGGCCTGATAGTATCACCCAGGACAGAGCAGAGGTCTTACAAACACCACAAAAGCACCACCGGGAGAGTAAATGATCCTGAACAGAGTCTATAGTTGATCCTATGACAATACACTCCAAGGGCGGAGAAACCCCATATCTCTTAGGCCAAGTGAATTCCTTTTCGAATGACCCCAATATTTACTGTGCCTGGGCAGGAGGGAAAAAAAAACAAAAAGCACAAAACATTATTTATTTTTTATATATATATATATATATTATTTTATTTTCATTTATTATTATTATTTTTATTTACCTATCTATTTTTGGTCAATTTCTCTGTTTGGGTGTGATAATTGAAGTTGTCCCCAGTTATATTTATTCTTTCTCTTCCTTTCTGTTCTTCCTTTGTATGCTATGCCATGTTTCCTATATCAAGACCATGGCATTTTTTTGTTTGTTTGTTTGCTTGTTTTGTTTTGTTTTGTGTTTGTTTTTGTGTGTTTTTTTTTTTTGGGTGCTTGTGTTTATTGTTGGAGTCCTCACGGGATATTTGACACTTCTTTTTGTACTGGTGGAATGTTTCACCTTTTTTCTCTCCTTCATTTCTCAAACCAATGTTGAGAGCCTCTGGAAGAATTCCGCTTATTTTCGGCGCATTAGACTTTTACCACAGTTTATTACTTTTCTCTCCTTCAAACAAAACCACGTAACTTGAACTAGCTAGTCCTGCCCCCCCAATTAGAGGGGGAAACAAGGGAGACACCAGGACCAAACAGGTGCAAGACTACTATGCAGTAGGCTAGATACAGAGGAGACCACATATCCTAGCTACCCTGGGGGTGAGGGAACAGGATATGGGTGGTAGGACAAAAACGGAGGTGTAGGGAGGACAATTTGGTGATGGGAATCCCCCCTGATTTTATGTAAATATGTACCTAAAATATCATTGTCAACAATATGTAAGCCACTATGATCAAAATAAAAAAAAAAGCAGGCGATTTCTCTGAAACTTACATAATAATAAAGCATTAAATCTTAAAAATCCAAAAAAAAAAAGAATTATTTTAGTTAATTTAAATTGAATCAGTTAAGCACTGTAAATTTTAGTTTTCTAAAAAAATGACAAAAATAAGTAGTAAAATGTTTCAAGTGCAAACTTTGTTCTAATTCATATGAAAATAACCTTCTGAAATTTGTTTTTATTATAAAAACCTACACCATATAACTAGATGGAAAAACTATCCAGACTTTAGTATATAATCTTTAGTTTAGACTTTATTACATAATCCAATCTTCACATAAAATATATTATCAAAAATACTCCAATCAGCTCCCAAAGTGAAAAGACTGCTTTTAAGCCTAAATTACCTTGGCCCAGAATGAGGTGTCACTGCTGATTTGCTCTTGGCAGCCCCTTTTCTCCCACCTTCCTTTGCTGTGGAAAGTTGCTTGCTACCAGATTCGGCTTTTGAGAAACCTTCAACTAAAGAACATTTCATGATCTATGACTCCTGGGAGCCATTTTTTAAACTCCACAAGACCACATCGCAAGCTGAAGCTGTGCTCCGGATTTTAGCGCACCCTCCCACACTATTTCAAAAACTTAAAGGGGATATGTATTTTTCCTTCATATATTTGCTTTTTTTCTTTCTTTCTTTTCTTTTCTTTTTCTTCTTTTTTTTTTTTTGGTTTTGGGTCACACCCAGCAGCACTCAGGGTTTACTCCTGGCTCTATGCTCAGAAATTGCCCCATGGCAGGCACAGGGACCATATGGGATGCCAGGATTCGAACCACCGTCCTTCTTCATGAAAGGCAAACGTTTTATCTCCATGCTATCTCTCTGGCCCCTCATATATTTCTTTAGATATATTTCCTTAATTGGTACTATTCTTATTGTGTACTTCCTTATGTAGATATAGTATTTCCCATTCTTTTTTTTTTTTAATTGTTTAGTAGGAAATTTTAGTAGATAACTTTCCCTTGAGTTCTGAGTTCATATTAGATCCAGGTTATAGGGATAGTTTCACTTGTTATTGTTACCCCCATATGCATAGTCACATTAAAATGGGGAAATCTTATGTATAGGAAGTTCTTATCTAATAAGGATAAGAACCCATACATGTTGTATTGCAGGTGGCCTTTATTCCTGAACATTTGTCACAATGACTTGATTTGGGTTTCAGTCAATCAGACATTGGCAATTCACCCCAAATCTTGGATCCCATCTTTAGAACTAGCATGATTTTCTGCACCAACACCACGTTCAAAATTCTACTGGGAATGGCCCTGTTGCTGCTCTGGCACTGAGTCACTCCACTGTATTCATATAACACCCTGACAACTTGGAAACAACAACAACTTGCTTCAGGGCAGGTTTCCCTTCATTGCTACCTAACCATGAAATAAAACCAGAATACAATCCATGACACCATAACTTTGACATAGAATATGTGCAAAAACAAGATGTCTAATTACAGAAACATGACTGCAACAACCATGATTGAGAAGAACTTTTTTTTTTTTTTTTTTTTTTTTTTTTTGGTTTTTGGGCCACACCCGGTGGTGCTCAAGGGTTACTCCTGGCTGTCTGCTCAGAAATAGCTCCTGGCAGTCACGGGGGACCATATGGGACACCGGGATTCGAACCAACCACCTTTGGTTCTGAATTGGCTGCTTGCAAGGCAAACACCGCTGTGCTATCTCTCCGGGCCCTGAGAAGAACTTTTACTGGCATCACGAAGAAAGACTTTGGAGTTAGATAACCTAGTACGCATGGAGATTGTAGTTGGTTTTGTGACGGGATGTTTCATAGGTAGTGTCTCTCTGTTCTTAGGCCAAAAGTCTTTCTATTTTCCCCAACTTTTGCTGTGCTTATGCAAAAGTCTGCCAAACCTTTTTTTCTTCTTTTGAAATTATTTTTCTTTTTTATCTTTTAAATAGGGCCTCCTGCCTTTTTCATAGAACCTTGAGACATGGATTACTTTGATTTACCTCATATTTCTGCATTTTTTATAAAATTAATTAGGAAAGTAAAAAGAAAAGATGGTCGTCAAAGATCTATTGGTCTCAGATGCATTAGTGGGGAAAAAGGACAGAACTAAAGATCCAAGCCAAAGTCAACAACAATAGACCTAAACTTTAACAAATGAGCCTATTATATTGGCAGTCCAGGGAACAAAAGTTGGTAGTACAGGATGCACTCTGAGAAATTTGATGGAGAGAGGTTAACAGTGGTTGACAACTGGTTGACACTGGTTGAACAGGGCAATGGCCCTGCTTCACTGTATATCTAAAATTCAACTATAAAAGACTTTATAGATCACAATGGTTTAAGTAAAATACAAGTAAAAAAAGTTTACCAAAATATCCATCCAAATCATTCAAATTTTAAGTCATTGAAAATAAAACAACAATACTTTTCTATGAATACATATTGAGGCTTTATATATATGAAAAACAAAATGTTCAATACTTAGAGAATATGTCCTTGTAGTGGGTTATAGAAAATAAAATAATACTAAATACTTCTGGAGAATCATCATATTGTTACATTTTGTTACATTATTTAATAATCTATAGCTTTTTCCCCTTTACTTTTCCTTCTTTTTCCTTTTGCTTTGTTGTTGTTTTCTTTTTTCCTTTCTTTCTTTTCCTTTTTCTTTTCTTTTCTTTTTTTTTGCTTTTTGGGCCACGCCTAGTGATGCTCAGGGATTATTCTTAGCTATATACTCAGAAATCACTGTTGGCTTGGGAGACCAAATAGGACACTGGGGGATCTAAGCTCGGATCGTCCTAGATTAGGGCTTTTAAGGTAAATGCTCTACCATTTGCGCCATCACTATGGCCCCAGCTTTCCTTTCTTTAAGGATGGCCAAATCATATATTTTGTCAATGGTTGTCTTCAAAACAAAGTGTTCATGAAAATAAATTAAATTAAAAATAGAAGTTTCTGAAGTCAGCAAGTTCCTAAGATTAGAATATAGTTCTAGGGGCCGAAGCGGTGGCGCTAGAGGTAAGGTGCCTGCCTTGCCTGTGCTTCGACTGACTGCGGTTCGATCCCCCGGCATCCCATATGGTCCGCCAAGCCAGGAACGACTTCTGAGTGCATAGCCAGGAGTAACCCCTGAGCGTCACCAGGTGTGGCCCTCCCCCCCCAAAAAAAAGAATATAGTTCTGGTGAGAAGGAAACTAGCTTTATAGCAGTGAGAATATTATGATTCAGTAAATTATTAGACTTCTGACCATAATCTCTAGGAATCTTTCCAGCTCTAATAGCTGTATGACCTACATTAAATTACAAAAACTGGTGGGTAAATTAATTTACCCACTCTACCAGATGAGCATCCTTAGAGAAATTATTGGTTTAAGTAATCTAATGAACATGTCTATATATTATAATTTTCCAATCAATTTACTATAACTATGTCATATTTCTCAAGTATTTTACATTTTTGTAAGTTCAAAATATTTCAAAGTTGCTTAATTTCAGTATATTGTGTAGATTTTAAGAAGAAAGAATGAGAAATAAGAAAGGAGAGCATTTTTAGTCCAGGACAAAGATTTACAAGATCTAGAGTAAATATGCCAGAATAATCAAGGGACATTAGGGAAAATTGCAGAATAATAATAGTACTCTTAATCTATATCTTCTACTTTATTCAAAGTTATTTTAATATTTTGATTTAAATAACTTTTAAGTCTTCGTTTTTTAGTCCTATGCATTAATAAGGAAATAATCCATAACTAAAAAATCTTGAAAATTTTACAGATCAATATGAATTAACAGTTTAGTAATTATGATGACATATTCATAAAGTCTCAAATAAAATTTAAAAATATCATAGAAAAATGTTTGCCTCAGTATAAAAAAATATCTTTAAAGTTTATAATGAAGTATCAGTCATCCCCAAAAGGATAACTTTATTTCAAAAAATATATACTTACTATGGAACAATGATTAATGGAGGCCTGATAGATCTCAGGAAGCTTTGCACCTGCTAATTATAATGAATTAATAAAGATGAAGATTATGGAGGCTGATGAAGAATTTTCTGTCCTTTCTTTGATTGGTTTTCAGTTTCTTTTATTTAATGTAGATATTGACATTTCTTGGCCTTGGTCCTACCCTTTGAAGTATTATCTGATCACTTTTTAATGACCAAAGAAAATATAGTTGAGATGACAATGAGTGTAGTAGAATCCCTCAGTATGCTTTATTTGTGATTAAGTCATTTCTATAAAAATTTTTTAACTATATTTTCATTTATATATATATAAAACTATCTCCTTATTACATGTGGCTTTCATTTTTTCTATTAAATTAGTATTCCTTAGCATAATCAAAACATCCCTTTGAGGAACGAAAGCAATAGCACAGAGGTTGGGCATTTGCTTTGCACACACCTGATCCAGGGCTGACAGAGGTTCAAATTTTGGCATTCCATATGATTTCCCAAGCCAGGAGCAATTTCTTAGTGCATAGCTAAGAGTAACCCCGAGCATTACAGATGTGGCCCAAAAACAAATTTAAGAATCCCTTCATTATTCCACTCAAATTAGAAATTAAATCCATTTAAATTAACCATAGGTATATTGCTAAAATTTGCCTTTTTTCTCCTATAAATCAACATAATATTAATTGATTAATCCAGTCCCTTTTTGTCATTATTGTTGTTTTAGGGCCACACCTGATGGTAGTAGTTGTTAGGCGTTACTTCTAATTCCAACAGAAATAAAAACATACATGTCAGTTCTAATACTCTTATTAAATATTTTAGTTCAAGATGATCAAGAAAATGATTTGTAAATTAAAAAGAAAAGTTATTTTAGGTATTAAATTCCTGGGGTGAAAAACACAAGTGACAGAATTTGTTCCATTCTTTTTATTTATTAATTTTGTTTATTTTCTTTTTTGCTTGTATAATTTTCATTATTCAAAGCATTGTTACTCCTGGCTCTGTGTTCAGAAGCTGCAAATGGCTCAAATGACCATATGGGATGCAAAGAATTGAACCAGTGTCAGTCCCAGTTTGGAGGCATACAAGACCTTACAGCTGTGATACCACTCCAGGCCCAAAGACAAGAATTTTTGTCTATTTTATTGACTGTTCCAATATGAGACAAAAAGAAAGATAAAATAAGATGAAGAAAAAAGAAAAAAACTGAAACATCAAATTCCATAATATGACATTGTAGAAATAAAATAAAAAATTCTCTCATTTTCTAAAGCTCCTGCAAACAACATCAACAACAAACCCTAGCTTCCATAGATATAAGAGTTATATTGTAGGGGCCAGAGAGATAGTACAGTAGTAAGGCATTTGCCTTGTACTTGGCCAACACAGGACAGACACGAGTTTGAATCCCAGCATCTCATATGATCCTCTGAGCATGCCAGGAGCCTGCAGAGTCAGAAGTAAGCCCCAAGTAACTGCTGGGTGTGACCCAAACACCTAAAATAAAAGTTTTATATATATGTTCATATATATATATAACTTTTATATAAAAATATAAGTATATAAAATATATAAAAAATTTATATATATGGATATATATGGAGCTTTTCACATTTTTTAAGAAACACTGTACACTTTGGATAGAATGAAAATGAGCTCAGTAGCCATTTTTAACTATTCTTCTTGTCTTAATGAATTAAACATCTACCAAGAGGGTCAATTTGCAGTCTGATGAATTCCCTCTATTCCTAATAATGAGAACTAATTGACTATCACCTCATCATTTTTAAAGAAAGAATACCAAATTTTTGCACATTAAAAAAAATAATGGTGTACCTTGACTCAATGTTTTGCATTTGTGCAATAACAATATATGTACTTATAAAATATATAACTCTGCAAGTAGAAAACTATCTCAGAACCTTCATAATTCTTAATAAAATAGACACAAAATACATAAAATTAATATCAAGGAACAGAAAAGCTCTAGTGATAAAATAATTTTGTGCATTTTACAAAATTTTTCAGAACCAAAGAACAGAGAGAATATATGACCATATGCATATTATAAATTTCTATGTGCCCAAGTGCAGAAATGTTCCAGGAGCTCTGATAAAGTACTGCTTCATCTATAAATGTAAAAGATCACTTACGACTCATCATAAATCCAAAATTAAATATATATATTGGACTCATGACAGAAGTAGTATTTTCATTTTTAAAGCATTTTTAAAACAGCCTATTAGGTAATTAGTTTGATTTTTAAGTCAAAGTAATGTAATTTCAATTTTCATGATAGCTATTAATGGCTCAGAGAAATGATGAGTAAATGAGGAGGAAATTTATCATTATGCATTTACATAGAAGAAAATGAAAATTGCATCCTAAATTTACAAAATTTAACTTCTATAACAACATTAAAAGAGAAATCTTTTTAAAACTGTCCTTTGGGAAGCACTGAAAACAAGGAGAGCTGAGAGCATTTGGATTTCTCAATTTAAAAGCTATTACTGAAAAAGTTTATAGGGAAGGATATTTCTGAAATACCCTCCTGAATTAATCTGTTTTCTTTCTTATATACTGAACTAAGCACTTGAAAATGAGGAAAAGAGAAATAGAGTACTGTGAAGTCCAGCTGTCTCTGGGATGCATGTTTATGTCAGTCATCATGCTTACAATCTATTACAATAATAAATCAAAAGAACTGCAATCATTCTGTAATTTATTTCAGCAGTATATCAGCAGGGTGAGACCTCAAGGAATTGAGTTACAGACATGAAGCAGGCATTGTTGTTTTTATTTACTTAATCTACTTAAGTTTGACATCAGAAGAAAGATCTGAAGCTAAAATTTAAATCTTCCATTCTGCATAAATTTCTATCTGGCTTTAGATATATTTTTATATATATTTAAATATATATTTAGATATATATATATATATTTATATTTTGATAAGGAAATATCATTAAAAAGTTTTTTAATTGTTTTTGTTTAAACAAATTAAAAATTAAAACAAAAAACTCAAAATATTATTCCATTGTAATAATGGTGATTTTATTTTTTTATTTATTTGTGTGGAGGGTGTTGGGCCACACCTGGTGACTCTCAGGGGTTGCTCCTGTCTATGTGCTCAGAAAACGCTCCTGGCTTGGGGACCATATGTGTCGCCTAGGGATCTAACTGTGGTTCATCCTAGGTTAGCGTGTGCAAGGCAAATGCCCTACCACTTGTACCACTGCTCTGGTGGGGGTTTTATTTTTAGCATTTCTCTCATATTTCCCCCAAAGCAAAATAAAAGCATAATTTACTATGCAAAACTGAAGGAGTTACCCATACAGTCCATTTCACATTAAGTGCTTTCCCACATTTTTACTGCCATGTACTAAAAATTCTAAAGAGTTCACAGATTTAACTTCATTTTCTAATATAATTTTTATTTTAATTATAGTGGCTTACATATCGTTCACAGTAATATTCCAGGTACATATTTACATTGAATCAGGGGAATTCCCACCACCTAATTGTCCTCCCACATCCGCTCCCATCCTGCCTCCCATATCCTCCACTCTCCCCCAAGGGGCTGCTAAAATGCGTGGTCCCTTCTGTGTCTAGTTTATTACTTAGTGGTGT
The DNA here is from genome assembly GCF_024139225.1 of Suncus etruscus. NCBI lineage: Eukaryota > Metazoa > Chordata > Mammalia > Eulipotyphla > Soricidae > Suncus > Suncus etruscus. The sequence goes on from NC_064852.1 coordinate 37,063,884, forward strand.
TATAACTGTTTGGTCTTGGTGCCTCCATTACTGACCCCTCTAATTGGGAGGCGGGACTAGAAAGTTCAAGTTATGTGATTTTGTTTGAGGAAGAGAAAAGTAATATAATGGGGTAAAAATCGACTACGCCGACTATGAGTAGAGTCATTCTAGAGGCTCTCATCCGTGGTTTGAGGGACGAAGGGGAAAAGAAGAAGGTGAAACACCACAACAGTCAAAAAGAGGAATCAAATAGATATTCAGTGAGCACTGCATCAATAAAAATATGCACCACATAGTGTTGCCATGGTCTTGAGATAGGAAATATGACAAGGCACAAAGAGGATGAAGAGAAAAGAAGAAAGAAAAAGTAAATATATAAATAAAAAATGGACAACTACTTCAATATCTACCCCAAAACAAAGAAATCGACAAAAACTAGATAAAAATAATAAAAAAAATAAAAAAGGATTATTTAGTGTTTTTTGTTTCTTCGCCCCCCCCCATAGGCACAGTAAATATTGGGGTCATCCGAAACGGGAATCTCCTTGGCCTAAGAGATAAAGGGTTTCTCTACCCTTGGAATATATTGTCATGGGATTATCTATAGACAGCCATCCTAATATCAGACCAAATTGCATTCAACCTCAAGAAAGTTATCAGAGACAAGGAAGGTCACTACATACTGATCAGGGGAACAATAGATCAAGAAGTACTAACCCTGGTCAATATTTATACACCTAATGTAGACAGCAAAATATGTGAGGCAATTACTCACAAACCTGGAGAAACACATGAAGGGAAATGTGATAGTAGTAGGGGATCTCAATACTCCACTATCACCAATGGATAGATCCTGCAGGCAGAAAAATAGCAAAGTAATAAGAGCCCTAAATGAAAAATTAGAAGATCTAGGGCTAGAAGACTTATATAGGGCCCTCCACCCCCAAAAAGCAGAATACACATTCTTCTCAAGCCCACATGGTACCTTCTCCAGAATAGACCATGCCTTAGGATATAAATCTAACTTATATAAACCACAAGCGTAAGGATCATCAGAAGCACCCTGTCAGATCACTATGCAACAGAGGTGAAAATTGATTGTAAGAAGAAACAATGGAGAAAATCAAACACCTGGAGAATAAACAACATGCTACTCAACAACAGTTGGATCAAAGAGCAACTCAAGGAAGAAGTAAAAAGATTCCTTGAGACAAACGATAATGAAGAGACAACTTGTCAAAACTTGTGGGACACAGCGAAAGCAGTAATTAAGGGGAAACTCATAGCAATACAGGCTTATGTCAGAAAAGAGGAAAATAACAAAATCAACAATTTAAAGGATTACCTTAAGGAACTGGAACAATGCAGCAAAGAAATCCAACCACAATGAGAAGTCAAGAAATAATAAAAACCAGAGCAGAAATAAACAACATAGAAACCAAGAAAACAATACAAAAAATCAATGAGTCCAGGAGTTGGTTTTTTGAAAAAAATAAACAAGATAGACAAACCACTGGCAAGACTTACCAAAAAAAAAAAAAAAAGAGAGAGAGAGAGAGAGAAATCACCTAAATTAATAGGATCACAAATGAAAGGGGAGAGATTACAACAGAACCCCAAGAAATACAACATATTATGAGGTCATATTATGAACAACTATACTCAGGCTAGAGAACCCAGCAGAAATCGATAGATTCTTGGAAAAATACCAGCTACCAAGACTGGAATCTGAAGATCTAGAAAACCTAAACAGGCCAATCACTTCAGAGTAAATAGAAGATGTAATTAAGAAACTCCCTAAGGACAAAAGTCCAGGTCCAGATGAATTCTATCAAACATTCCAAGAAGACTTACTATCATTGATCCACAGGCTCTTCCAAACCATAGAAAAGACAGGAACCCTCCCCAACTTCTTTTATGAGATTTTACTTCATTTTTTAAAATTTTGAGCCATATTTGTTGGTGTTACTGCCCTCATTCAGTACTTGAGGGTCCTGCTAACAGTAGTGCTCAGGGGAATATAAGATACCAGCTGTGAAACCCAGGCCTCCTGCATAAACTGTTTATGATTTAGCAATTGGAATTACCTCTTTTGCTTCATAGATCTTCCTAAAATGTTTTAATAGTTAATCTCTCTATAAAATTTTTATCACTATTTTAAAAGGTAAAATATTTTCATATTAATTATGCTCTGATAGATATCTTTGATCATCAAATATTATATTTATTGTACATTTATTGGTATACATAATAATACTTGATTTTCTAAATACGTCTCATTATATATTTCAGTATTATTGACTATTTAGGAGGAGTATGTAAACAAATCTTGTTCTCCTTTTCTTCACAATTGTTCCCTTACATATAACACCTAATATTTGAGAACTGCCTCACTTATTGTAATAAATATTATAAATTAAAAAACATAAGTACCTATAATTCTGTAAAGTAGTTTGTAATTTTTATTTATATCATTGATATATGAAATGTATTAGAACATGTATTCCCTAACTGCAACAAGTTTATTAAATCAGAATATGTATTTTATTAGCATCCTACACTGATTTGATTATATATTAAAATTTATGAAGTAGGGGCTGGAGAGATAGCATGGAGGTAAGGCGTTTGCCTTTCATGCAAGAGGTCATTGGTTCGAATCCCAGCGTCCCATATGGTCCCCCGTGCCTGCCAGGAGCAATTTCTGAGCATGGAGCCAGGAGTAACCCCTGAGCACTGCCGGGTGTGACCCAAAAACCACAAAAAAAAAAAAAATTTATGAAGTAATGTTTTATCAACTAACATTTTCTTCTCTCTTAGACCACAATCATTATATCATTGTATTTTATAAGATTGATAAATTGATAATGTCTAATGTTGTCATTTTCCAGTGATAAAATTCAGGTAAGTGTTGGAGAGATAATACAGATTTCTTTTCATGTGAACAATATGCTTAAAATCTCCAAGATTCTATTAGTTGCCTGAGCATAGCTTGGAGTGATTCCCAAATACATTCAGGTGTGAGCACTGAGAGTCATTAACTGTAACTCCAAAACCAACCAATAAAATAAAATAAACGCTGAGACACATGCAACAAATATACCAGGATATTCATTTTGGAAATATAATTGGATTGATTAATATATAGGCACATACATATAATAATACTATGAAAAAACTCATAACTATAGCAAATGAAAATAACAAGGATCAATTTTGATTGTAAAAATTTTGACTGCGACTTTAAAATTATTGACTCTTGCCCTCATCTAGTAATTCTATGATACTTGTTTGTTTTGATTTGAGGTCATACCCAGCAGTGCTCAGGAGCCACAGTGGTAGGAGAAACTTGCTGTGTCAGGCATTGAAATCATACTGCCAGCATGCCTGCATGCAAATAATATTCTCTACCAGTTGAGATATATTTTTGTCATTCTAGAAACTCTGATTTACATTTTTCTAGGGAGCTTTCAGGAGTATTATATTAAAGGGTCCCAAGTGATTCAAATGTATATTTTATAGTAAGAAAATTTAGTCTTCCCTAAAAATAAAAACAAGTCCTATAGGCTTTTTCCAGTAAGGCAGCTTTTTTCTGAAATATAAACATAAATAATTCAAATATAATTCTTTTAATATCATTATACAGAAACAGATGTGAAAAAATAGATGGCCTGTTTCATTTGTTTTCTTTGTTTTTAATTAATCAGGAAGTTGCATCCCAAGTAGTGCTCAGAGGGTTTAGGGGTCACTCCCAATGACATTTTACCAAGCTATGGTGGTAAAAAACAAACAACTTTTTGGCCAGAGATTTGAAGCAGCTTGACAGCAGAAATGCTCAAGGTCTTCATGTTTAGTGGTTCTGGGGGGTATCCAGGTTATATCCATCTATGAGGAACGATATCATGCTAAGGATTGAGCTAGGCATCTCACACGTGTATTGAATGCACTATAGCTCTTTAAGTAATTTTCCTTTTCCTTCAGCTTTATTCGTTTTGATGTTTTAGGGTTACATTGAATGATGTGCAGTGCAATGAGTGCAGAGCCTGATGAACTTGAGGGATCATATGGGTGCCGGATATCTAACTAGTGCCTGATGTGTTTCAAAAAAATGACATACTTACTGTGCTATAGTTCTTTAAAAATTTGAAAAATCTGATAGACTTGACTGAGGTGATTTGTATCATTTTCCCATTAAAGCTCAGGTAGGTTCAAATGTTAGAAATAAACACCTGAATATGTATAATAATTTAGCATACAATGTATTGATTTCAAATATGTTCAACTGTTATAATATTAGTCCTAGATCCTTCATGAATATTAAATCTTCATAGCAATTGACTGAAGGATTTGCACTGTTGCTTATTAACAGACCTATTTCAGTGTATTGATGAGTACTCAATAGTGAAAACCTCTTTGGAGGCTAAGAAGTGACAGTTACAAAATGCCATAGTTTAACAAATTCCTTGCTCCCAGGCACAAGTCAGAATATAGAAAACTAAGAAAAATGAGCCATAAACAACGTAGGCAACAGCAATTAGGACAAAGTTTTTCTGAGTATGTCTCCACAGATATCCACTTCTATGAGACAAAGCCCAGGTAGTTAACAGAATACTTACCATAGGATTAAAAAAGAAATGCATATCAACAATATTTCTAACACTGGTTTCCTGTCACCATCTGACATCAGTTCTGACTCCCAGGATTAAGTCCAGTAAACATCCTCTCACATTCAAAAAGGAACATACAAGCCATGATAAACACAACTGATTTTGACTGAGATATTTTGCTCAGGAGCAAATGACACTCTGGCTATTTTTTATTTAAGTGTCCTATTCCCTTACTAAAACTTTATTATACCTATAATTAACTTAGTAAAATTTTTCAATAAATACCTTCCCTAAAAACTCTACTCCACGTATGTATCACAATGATCATGTTTTTCTTTCCTTTAAAAAATATTCTACTGGGGCCAGAGTGCAAGTATGGTGGTTAGGGCATTTGCTTTTATGCAACTACCCAGAATTCAATCCCTGGTATCCTCTTGGTCCTCTGAGCACATCAGGAGTAATTCCTAAGTTCAGAGTAAGGAGAAAACCCTGAGCATTCACAGATGTGGCAAAAAAAAAAAAAAAAAAAGCAGACAAACAAAATTCTTATTTAAGTTTATTTTAAATTTCTTCATTTTCATTTAACACTTCTTTATGAACATTCTTTAAACACTCAGTTTATGAATCTAATTAGATTTATTGTTTTACATATTAGTAATTTAGCAACATAACTGAAAAATGTTAAAAATGTTTTTCTATGACGATGACCAATTTCATTTATCTTAAAGAAGTATTTGATTTTGGTTTTTGGGCCATACCCGGTGATCCTCAGGAGTTACTCCTTGCTATGTGCTCAGAAATCTCTCCTGGGGACCATATGGGACGCCTGGGATCAAATGGAGGTTCGTCCTGAATCAGCCCTGTGAAAGGCAAATGCCCTGCCGCTGTGCTAGCATTCTGGCCCCTTAAAGAAGAATTATTTAACAATTTTTATTTTCTAAGTCTCTCATATTTAGAGATATCGAAAAAGAATCTTTGAAATCTTACAACGATAGAAACATCTAATTTTCTTGCTAAACAATTTTGTGCCTTTCTTGCTAAATCAAAAAAGATGTAGGCAATCACCTAGGTAGAGAGGATGTTTGGCAATTATTTCTGAAAGCTATAAAAAAAAAAAAAGATAAGAAAATTAGTTATCCTGTCACGAGGACAAGATGCCAGCCCAAATACAAAGTCTAGACACGCCCCTAGGAACAAATCAGCAGGAACAAAGAACTTTAAAAGACTCTAAAAGTCAGTTCACTAGATTGCGCAGCTGTTATTCTTGACTTAGTTTTACAAATGGACTCATCTGTAAAGAGAGCCCTAAGCTAAAGCAGTTTTGTTAGACCTATATATTCAGGCCTCTGAAGCAATTTGGAACATTACATTCTGTATTTTAACTCAACCAACTCAACTTTAGTCTTTGCATCCAAAGTATTTTCCTAGAACTTAAAGGTTTTTCCCCCTCTCTTTTATCTCACATGTCACTTAAATAAAACTACTTTACTTCATTATTTGTCTTCTTGAAATATTCATTTCACCCTCCTCACACACACAACATTCATTTCCGAGACAGGTAAGCGCATCTCCACAATCCAATGGAGTCTGAACTGACTTTTCATTTATTCATAAGAAGATGCTATATTTAAGATATAGGCAGGATATAACCTGCCTCAGTTATACCCACTCGATATTCTAATGATAGGGACCGACTCTCAAGCCATGTTCAGCTAGATGAATACCATAGAAAGCCTGGAGGAACTTTAGTGTCAGTGCCGCATGCTTGTCCTTGCAAGATTTACAAGTCCTGACCTCCCTGACATTTCACTCGTGACATACTGGGGGTTCATACGCTTGTTTCCTTCCTCCCTCCCTCCCTCCCTCCCTCCCTCCCTCCCTCCCTCCCTCCCTCCCTCCCTTCCTTCCTTCCTTCCTTCCTTCCTTCCTTCCTTCCTTCCTTCCTTCCTTCCTTCCTTCCTTCCTTCCTTCCTTCCTTCCTTCCTTCCTCCTTTCCTTCCTTCCTTCCTCCCTCCCTCCCTCCCTCCCTCCCTCCCTCCCTCCCTCCCTCCCTCCTTCCTTCCTTCCTTCCTTCCTTCCTTCCTTCCTTCCTTCCTTCCTTCCTTCCTTCCTTCCTTCCTTCCTTCCTTCCTTCCTTCCTTCCTTTCTTCCTTTTAGATTAAATAATTGTGAGTTACAAAGTTATTCTTTTTTTTGGGGGGGGGGGGCTTTTTGGCTTTTTGGGCCACACTAGGTGAAGCTCAGGGATTACTCCTGTCTGTGCATTCAAAAATCGCTCCGGGCTTAGGGGACCTTAGGATGCCGGGGGATCTAACCGCAGTCTGTCCTATCGTAGTTCTGGCAAGGCAAACACTTTACAGCTCCGTGCCACCGCTCTAGCCCCTCAAATTTATTCTTGATTGAGTTTCAGGCAACAAAATTTCAGCACCAATCTCTTTGTCCACTACCCTACACCAATGTTCCAGTTTTCCCTCTTAGTCTCTAGATTGCATCAATCGAAGTAATTTTTCCCTTATATGTTTTTTCTCTGTGGCCTGGTAGTTCACAATACTTTGAATAAAAGGCTTACCAGAGTGACCATTACTGATAGGGTATCATGCATTCAGTCCTTGTCCAGAGTGACCATTCCCTCTATCATTGCAATAGTGCTTCTTTTCCTTATATATATTCCCTCCCCCAACAGTGAAAAGATTCCTACTAACTATTCATTCTCTTGCTCTTTAATTCTATAGTCTTTGGGCATATGCTACTCCCCTGTTATGTTTCTTTGTATCTGGCATATGAACAAACTCATTCTATGACAGTATTGTTCACTCTGACTCATTTGCATCAGTTCCATCCAAGGACAAACATTTTGAAAATACTCACTTTAGCACACGCATTTTTCTATTTGTTGCAAGCAAAATTATTTCTGAATAAAAAGTAAACATTTCTGTATATGTTTGTGTAGCTTATGAGTGTACAAAATGATATTACTGAGTTATAATTTTTAGATGATAAGTTTTATGAAAAAATCTCTACAATGAGTCAGGTAGAATAGAATGTTGCTGGACTTGTACAAATTCTTACTGATGCCTAAAAATTGGAAAGTTTTCATAAAATAGTAAATCAACGAATCGCTATCAGTATCATATTCTGAAGGAACACCAGTTATTTTCTGGGTGAGTACACTGTTTGCTCTGGTTATACTAACCATTATTCTTCTTCAAAAACACATCATTCTTTTTAGAGTTCAACTTTCATAACACTTTAATTTGCATGAGTAGCCAAACTGAACAATCACCAAAATGTATGTGGATTTAAATCAAAGGGATTGTGTTTGAAATAAACACCATTAACTCTACTCAATAACATTCTTATCTTACAAAATAGGAATATCATTGCAGAGACTGAGACCTGTGGAATAGCTAAGGTCTGAGCTTCTATTTTTAATTTTATGTTAAACATTGTGAAAAACTCTCTACATTTTATTTTACACAAGGATGGATGTTTGTGTTTTATCTCCTTCATATATTTACTTCAGCAAACATTCAGCAAATGAGTCAATTTTGGGTATTCTTGCTTCAGAAATTTCGGATGAAAAACAGATGTTTCATTTTTTCATATATTAGTAATCATATAAAAAGCAATAATGGATAAGGAATTTATGATTTATTATAATTGATATCCCTCATCTAAATATGTGTGTAGTAAGTATAGTCATTAAATCTTATTAGGCTTACTTAATAATTGACTAAATAAGGATTTTCTCAGATTTATTATGTGTTTTTCTTATTATCAAGTCCTAGCTTGCATGTAGTAGATACCTTAACTCGTCAAAACCTTTTGTAAGCAGAAAATATTAATCAATTTACAGGAGAAACAATATGACTCATTTAGTAATTAAAATGTCAATATTCAAAGCAATGTATCTTTGTCTTTACTATCTATCCTTTGAAATTTCTGCCACAAAATTAACTTGTTACTTGAAAGCCCATACAATCTATTTTTCTGTCTCCAAGATCTTTTTATGATTTGTACTATTCCACACCATTGAAACTATATAAATATATATTTATTTTTATATTTACATTATTATTAATATATACTTTCATCAATAAATTTTCTTGAGGCCAAAGACCTAATACAGCAGGCAAAATGCTTCTCTTGCATGTCGATAACCTCCCATTGAACCTCAGCATAAAATATGGTTCCCTGAGCCCTGCCTGGAGTAATCTCTGAACATTGATCAAGGAGTAACTCCTGAGTATTATTATGTATTAAAAAAATCTTATATAAAGATATAAAAAAACTTATATAAAGATATAAAATTATATATGTATCCTTCTTAGTGCTTCTCAATGGAGGAATTATTGTTCCTTTGGAGTATTTTAGAAAATGTTCAAGAGTTATCCTTGAGTACAGGGAATAGGTGAATATGTAGGAGGAATAATGCATTAGCTAGGAAACTCAGTGGTTAGGAACAAGAATCTGGTTGCAGCAGAAAACAAAACGGTACCATAAAGTAAGTGAATCTCCGGTCACATTTCAAATGCATATTGAAGATTCACAAATGTGAGAAACCATTTATTAATTGATCTGGAATCTAACATTATTTTACTTACTAATAAAAATATTTTATAGCTTTGGGCAGTTTTAGCATTTTGAAGGAATGTCAGTTCTATAAAAAAATTGAGGGATAATTTCACATTGTTCTGTTTAGTACATTATCAATAACTCATTATTGCTAGAAAGCTATTCTGAAAATCTCATCATCCAAGATAATACTATCAGTATTTGAATATGTATAATGCCATTAGTGTCATGCTGCTTGCCATGGAGCTTCATACTAAGCGAAAAAAGCTCATGACCTCACACTTCTCATTGATGCTGGATATGCTCTTTCATTTTGACTTACTTATAGAGTGCTTGCCTTACACAAGACTGATCAAGGTTGCATCCTGGGCATTCATATGATCCCCAGCCCCAACCAGTCAAGATTCCTAACCTCAGAGCTAGGAGTAAAGTGAGAGTATCAATGAGTGTGTCCCAAAACAAAAACAAAATTAATTCTTTATATCTTTAAAATAACTGAAAACATCTATCTTATGAAATATTGCTGTGATTTGACAAATAATCCAAACATTTATATCAGAAAATTTACTTCTCTGAGTCTTTAAACATCAAGTATCAAAGTTCAGATTTTTTTTATTTATTAACTTTTTATTTCAATTACAGTATTAAGCTATATTGGACAATATATTTCTAAATTTCTAAATATATATATCTTTTTAGAGAGCTCTATATAGTGGTAATAATCATTATGAAAATAGTGATCATAATATTTTTAGTTAGAATAATAATTTCTCAATTATTCATGAAATTAAGTAATTATTTCTATATAAGTTGAAAGAAAAAATTCTGTGCCACAAATTATAGCGTACTCCAAATTACTGCAATTTATCTTGCTTATCTTACTTGTAATTGATCACTACTTTAAAATTGTTTTCTAACATTAAAAAGGAATCATGTTATCAAAATACTTGTTTGCTTTATGTTTTAGGTGGTCATAGCCAGTTATATTCAAGGACTTGCCCTAGACTCTGTTCTCAGAGAAATGTATATTTTTTTTTTCTTTTAAAAAGTAATCAAGACGCGCGGTCTGAAGGGAATCACATCTGAAATCACATCTGAAATCACATCTGGAAGGAAATGGGATAATATGGATTTCTGAGGAATAAACCTGTCAGTTGCTTACAAGGCCTTTTTGAATGTATTATGTCTACAACCTCCATCATGTTATGTTTACCTTGGAGATGTACTACTCTGCATTTCTTTTATTATAAACTTAAGTCTTAAAACTTAATATTTCTGTCTGAGAATATAACCGTGAAATGTCTTGGACAAAGTTTCTAAAAGAATGTCATAAGTTGAAAACATCAGTAATTGAAATTTCTAGGAATATAAACAACAGTTTCTTCCGAAGAGTTTCTGTCACTCAGGTAACTAGTGCCTTCCAAGAAATGATTAACACTTAGCGTGTAACCACTGGAAGAAAGGCTATAATCATGTTGTCTCAAATCCTGTCAGGATTAGTTACTGTTTCAGCTACCAGAACACAAACATGACATACAGATCATAAATAAAAATAGAACAAAATAGAATATTTTTTTCTTTTAATAATCTAATCACCCAATGTAATTTAATTGTATTTTTTCAAAAATGATCACATTTTCCTCATAAAATTAAGGATATAGCAACTTTATTTGATGTTTAAAATAAAAAAAATAATTACTGATAGTAATTTTGTAAATAGGATCAGATTTAATTTGTACACAGGTATGTATGTTTTATTGTAAATCTTGGTGTAATAGTAGAATAAACAATAATAGCCATTTCTCAGTTTAATAGGAGCTAAACTTATGAATTCATTTATAAAGTTAATATTAGCAGACAACCAAAAATGATAAAGATGTTCCCTTCAGAATACATTTCTTTACACTGACTAATTTTTTCATGCATTTTACTTATATTAGTGTTTTGATCAATTTTTACACTTTATGATAAATACCTTGAGTTTCAGAAATTTTAAAATGTTTATAAATATGCATTATACTTCCCAAATGCTAGTTATTAATTCATGTTTTTACCTTGACGTACATTTCTGTGCTACTTATATGAGAAATGCCAAAATATAAAAATGAATTCATTATGTGCATTTTCTGGCATACTTGAATATACAAAGGTAAGTGTAATTCATCTATGACATTATTATCTTTACCCATGATAAACAAAAGCAATATGGAGATAACTGGAGCATACATATGCACATCCACTTATACATGCATAAAAGTTATTTGAATAGAAAAAAATGAAAATTACTATAAAGTAAATTTGTTCTAGTTTTTTTAAAGATATGTAAAAAGAAGCTTGTTTAGGATGTCCAGGTCCATTATAAATTATATCACTATATCTGTTTAAGAATCATTTTTCTTAAGAGGAAAAATAGTTTCTATTCAATCTTGAAACTTAAGTCTGTGTGCACCTTTAATATTTCTTAGCAATAATAGTAGTGGACCACAATCCTATGATATATTTTATTCCAAGTTTTATGATTATCTAACATATCTTAATCAGCTCAAGTTATTAGATTACCCAGGTAATAAATAAAAATATATCACAAACATTAGATAATTAAAAGTAGGAAGAAACAGAAATTCAGGTCACTTGGAAAATAGGATTAAGGAATGCATAGGCATGTTCTAATAGTATTATGACTAAACTTAGAAAACAATGATACGTCAAAAAGTGGTTTATTGGGGCAGAAGCGGTGGCACTAGCAGTAAGGCATTTGCCTTGCCTAGGCTAGCCTAGGATGGAGTGCATGTGGTTTGATACCCCGGCGTCCCATATGGTCCCCCAAGCCAGGAGCAATCTCTGAGCACATAGCCAGGAATAACCCCTGAGCGTCATTGGATGTGGCGCAAAATAAAAAAAAAGTGGTTTATTTACTAATAATCCATGAAATCTACAACTAAAGAAATAATAGTCACAAAATACTTTATTAAATATAGCTTTTAATGTTTATTATTACTTGTATTTTTTACTTATAATTTTGATTTTGGAGGCCAAATTCAAAAGTGCTCTGGCTTATTTACTATTGAGGCATGAATTATTAATTATATCTCAAACCAATAAGTAAATACTTGAATGTTTTTATTGCATTTCAGGATCTAACAGCTACACTTATATATTCCCTGTGATTTTTGGTATAATAAAGTTTCAAAAACATTTTGAATTGAAAACATATCACTTTGATAGATCACAATGTAGAAACAAATAAATAATTGAATGTTTAATTAAAAACTAACAATAAGTCCTGGAGAGAGAGCACAGCGGCTCTTGCCTTGCAAGCAGCCTATCCAGGACCTAAGGTGGTTGGTTCGAATCCCGGTGTCCCATATGGTCCCCCGTGCCTGCCAGGAGCTATTTCTGAGCAGATAGCCAGGAGTAACCTCTGAGCATTGCCGAGTGTGGCCCAAAAACCCAAAAAAAAAAAAAAAAAAAGAACTAATAGTCAAAAATTTAAATTGTACTGCCACTAAAAAGCACTATAAGAAAAATAAATAAACTTGAATAAAATAAAAAATTTACTTATATAAGCTAGATTCTTAAATTCATTATGAAGTAAGGAAGAAGAAATTTTAAAATGAGCACTACCAAAAGTAATTCCTAAGTGGAGAGCCAGGAGTGATTACAGCATCGCTAGATGTGACCCAAAAAACAAACAAAAAAAAGAAAATAGTAAAGCACTAAAACAAACATATTGAAAATATATGATAATTATTTCAGAGTCACCTTGAGTAATTATAGTTACTATAGCTTATAAAATTCACTTTGAATTTATGTTTTCTATTCTGAAGAATATTCTTTCTATTATGCCATCATTTTAAAAACTAGGTAGCAAATTCATATGTGAATTCTAGAATCTGTGGAGATTAAATAATTTGGCTCAGATATAAAAACACGTTTTAATTGGAAAACATAGACAAAAGTCTTCCACATAATTTTATGAACTCAGATTACTGCCTTTAGCAAAAATCAACTCATCAGATCTAAGCCAATTCTTTTTGAATGTTCATTAGTCTAATACATTGGGCCAGAGAGACAGTGTGTACATCCATACCAATTCAAATCTTGGCACCAATTTTCCCTTTACGCCACCAGAAGAGATTCCTGTGCAAGTGTAGGTAGTAGTTCTGAGCACCACTAGAAGTGATGCCAAAACCAAAAGCAAAAGAAAAAAATAGTACTTTGTCTTGTTTTAGGTGTCAGAATGTTAGTACAAGAGTTAATTTAAGATGCTTGCTTTGCACCCAAGTTTGATCCATTGCACTCCAACCATATGATCCCAGGAGTGAGATATGAATGCAGACCAGGGCTAAGCCCTGAGCAGAGTCAGGTATAGCTTCAAAACAAGCAAAATCAATGTGTGTGTATAAGTAGATATTCCACTTCTCAGATGAAACACTTATACAAGAAAATAAAGGAAAACACCATGCCCTTATTCAAAAACATTATTTCTCTATTTTTTGACGTTTTTCTCTATCCCTGTCTCATATGCACAGATATGCACAAAATGCCATGAACACACACACATTTATACATATAGGCTATGCTTGGATAAATATCTGCATATATACTATAACATAAGATATTTAATATATACAAATATATTTGATGTAACTATTACAAGTATATTTGATATACTTATCAAATATATCATTATATATATATATCCATTTTCATTGAACATACAGTGATTTTCATTGAATTAAGCAAGTTGTCAATTGTTATAGATTAGGAATTAGAAATTATGACCCTAACACCAAGTTAGTTGTCTACTTCCATAAAACTTCATTGTAACATTGCTGTTGGTATTTCCAGTTTCTATTGTCTTTTTTAATGCTATAAGGCACAATAGTTAAAATGGAAACAATAAGTCTGTTAAATTTCAGATACTTGTTGTATGGTCATTAAAGAAAAGAAAAAAATGCTTTACAAACCAGATATTTCTCAATGCATTGGAGATTTCAAGATCTTTCTTTTTACGGGGAGAAGGAGCATGTCCTATAAGAGATTATGTTTCTCCAGTGGTTTAACAATCCAGATCTTTATGGTGGGGTTTGTTTTTCGCTGTTGCTTCTGCTGTTGGTTTTTGGTTTTGGTGTCACATTCAGCTGTGTTAAGTGCTAGGGTTTCTATGTGGGATGCAGATGATCAGACCCAAGTTGTCTGTTACCCCTTGAGCTTTCTCAGTTACCAAGAAATTCTGCTTCATAGGATAATAAGGCACTGGCATTTTTACCAGCCTCTAAATTCCTGCTGTTAACTGTTCTTCCACACTGCCTATGAAGATTTCACTCACATTTTATTTAGAATTCAGAGAAAAAAAAAAGACAGAATATACTTGACAGAAAGAATCCCATTTTTGTCACTTCAAAGAGCCTTAATTATTTGAAAATTTAAACACAGGACATGGATTAGTTCATTTGTTTCAAATTTTCTTTTATCCTAGGGCACCACACTAATTTCATTTCCATTTACAAAAGCAGAAAAGACAATGAAGTCATTCCACCAGTCCTCATTCAATTAACTTGAAAAGTTGGAGAGACTCAATTATTGCTTCTCTAAAATAAAGTTTGTAAGAGTTGGCTTTTTATAACAACACAAAATGCTTCAAGATTTTTAAAGTAGTTAAAAAGATTTTTTTATTAAATGTACCATTTATTTGAATTGTTTCAAGCAGTAAACTATTGTGAAATTCTTTAAAATAATTATTTCATGCAAATTAAGAATTATATTTTTGAAATGCATCAGTGTTCAATTTATCATCAAGAAATTCTTAGCTAACTTACATGTCTCTGGGATCCATCATATTCACACCTTTCAATTTTTCCCAAGCTCCCATCAGAGAAATACAGCTTCTCTGCACGATGGTCAATGGTGAGTCCATTTGGGGTGAGTATATCTGTACTAATCACCACTTGAGCATTTTTCCCAGTCAAGGTAGATCTCATGATACTTGGATGTTGTTCATTCCAGTTGGTCCAAAACATCAAACTAATTAAGTTGAAAGTAATAATAATTTTTAATTCATAGTAAATTATTAATCAAATGGCAATATCAACTATTTTTACAGAAAGTGATACATGTCTCTGAATTTATAATAAGAAAGTATAGGTAATAATGTAAATTTTTTTGGAGTGGGGCAACACCTAGCAGCAAATAAGAAGTTACTCCTGGCTCTGCACTCAGAAATAGCTCCTGGTTCAGGGGACTTTATGGGATGCTGAAAATCGAACTTGCTTTTGCCTGAATCAGCTGATGCAAGGCAAATGCCCTACCGCTGTGCTACTACTTTGGACTCCAAGTAATAATGGAAGGTAATATTATATATTTTATTGTGCTTTTTCCAAATTCACCAAAGAAATCTAGGCCTATTTCTGAAAAAAATATGTTGTGCAATCTCTAAAATAATAATGTAATTAAATTGAGACTACGTGATGCAACATGAAGATTAACTCAATTTGAGACAAAAGTTATCTTAAATTTTCTGCGAACTATAAATATACTCTAATTTATAAAATATTTCAAACAATTTAGAATTTTAGTTATTTGCTTTAATATAATTTTATTTATCAATTGGTAAAAATCATAGGCTCTTTCTTCCATTAGGTTTGCTTTATAAATTCAAAGGTCTACTTACTAACCTTTAGAGAAACAATATTTATATTTCATATACTTCTTTTGTTTTCTCCTCTGTAATTTTGTTTCTTTTATAAATTACAATGTTACAGAGTTCCAGAAGCTTTTTTAAAATCTTTAAATATATATTAGAGAATATATTGATGATATAAAAAATGTTTAAAACCAATATTTGTTAAACTATTCTTGGAGGAAGTTTCAGGATATTATGAAAATATTTAGAAGTCAGTGAAAGAGTGGAGAGAATATATTCCGATTCTCTGATACACAATTCATTCTCTGATACTTTATCTTGATAATGTAGAACCAGAAAATACCTATTTTTAAAATAAACTGGTTTATGTTATCAATAGAAATTGCCACCTATTTGCCATGATATCTAAGCTGCAATATCACCAAACTATGAAATTTTCCCTTTAAGGTGGAAAGCAGGAGGTGGAAGGTGAGGGATGTTGGAATAAGAGAAAAGGGAGATAGGTTTTGACAGTGGTTGTGGGATTTGTGATGAAATATTGCATGCCTAAATTTCAACTCTCGCTAATTTGTAAATCATGGTCTTTAACTAAAGACATTTTTTAAGTAGCCATCCGTTTGCAAGGATATTGATACTCAGAAATCAAGAGACATAATCATATATTTATGCCAATAGGTCTAAGTCCAAGAAAACTTACAGATGTCCCTTTGAAAGATGTAAATATATATACATATATTTGTATGTAATTATGTGTGTGTACTTGCATGTGTTTGTATATATGTGTAAGTCACATTTAGTCAATCTGAGACACTTAGCAGATGCTAAGCATGTGGATATCTGATCATTTTTCCAGATTTTGTTGATGACTAATTGAGACTAAGCCTTGACAAGCCACACTCTAACCCACACATCTGTCCCTCTAAGAAGCAAACATAACAAAGAAAATTCCAGTGCCCAATGCCATGACATTACATAATGTTCTCTGAAACACAGTCATGGCCATTATAACCTCTGTCCTTTAACTGCCAATTAAATTGCATGCTGACATTCTTTTTTGTTTTTTGTTTTTTGGGGGGTCACACCCAGCAGCACTCAGGGGTTACTGCTGGCTCTGTGCTCAGAATACGCCCCTGGCAGGCTCTGGGGACCATATGGGATGCAGGGATTCGAACCATGTCCTTCTACATGCAAGAAAAAGGCCCTACCTCCAATCTATCTCTCCGGCCCCAAATGTTGACATTATTAAAACATGGACTTGCACCAATAAAATGAGATAGGCTTATGTTACAAGCTTGAATATTAACTAAATATCTCTCCATGCAGAAGGAAGTCAGCATGGTGGGATTTGTAATGAATTATATAATCTTTAGCCTCTATATTTTACTTAAACAGTTCATTTGCTATATTATTTATAGGAATGAATATTTATTGGAAACTGAAAAAATTATTAGATGCTATTTCATATTCACAGCAAGATTGTTATACTGATTCATGAATAATCACTTAGAGGCAGTGTAGGAGTATATAAAAATATTAAATGTATATTTTTGTATTACAAAAAACTTGTTACTGTGCTGTAGAGCTAGTAGAATATGTAGGGTGCTTGCCTTGCAGTGCTATTACCAGAGGCCCAACAGGAATAAGTTCTGAGTGCAAAACCTGAAGTAAGACCTACTGGATGTGGCCCATGAAACAGAATCAAACAAATGTTATTTTTGGACAACATTTAAATTGAGAAACAAAACATTTCTACTTTTCAATTCAAAACAGTAGTCCATCTAATGAGGTAACACATGCTCACCATCTATGCTATTCATTAAAATATTTTATAAAAACTTTCTGCTGTGAACATAAAATAATTTTAAGTTAACAAGTGCCAAGATATATTTTGCTATAAATCTTTAGCTTTAGAAAGGTCAGAACACTTAAGTACATAATACTTTTATACAACTGTGACTTTTTAAAGTAAAACCATATAATAAAAACATTACCACATGCAATATAAGTACAATTTTAGTTTATATAATAGCATGTGTTGAGGTACCAAAATCAATATTTCTAATTCAATCAGATATTATTAGGAATAAACAGTAGTATGAAGTCAGCTAGCTTTGCCTGGACAGCCAAACTTGTATCTTTCTGAACTGTAATCAATATATTTATTTGAACTCTAATCAGTGTATCTATTTGCTCTGTAACCAATGCTGTGTGAGGAAGTGTTTCATTCGAAACTCTTTTGTATTCACTTCTAAGATGAAGGTGTTCAGATAAGTAAATTAAAGTGCGATCTTATTTTCACTTTGAGAAAAACTGGATTTATTGTTATTCACACAGTGAGCAATTGACTCAGAACTTTCTACTCTAAAGAGATCAGTGTCACTATATAGTCCCTGTTGGTTTGACGTTTTAATTCTTCAGTGTTTTTCACCATTCCTGAAAAGAGTTGTCAGTACAGACCAGGATGATCTATTGTTTTTTGCTTGTCTGATTAAAGAATAAGAGAATTATATATAGCTAAATGATCCATATGTATAAGCAGAAATTTATATACATGGACAGACAGCTTACTTCTTTTTCAGCATTTCAAATTTGATACCTATCAAATTTGTCGTCTTTTATTAAATTCTGAACTATTTTTCTGTGAATTCTTTATTTATTATCATGAATTTTTTCCCCAAAATACTATTAACCAGAAATGGAATGTTAAGATTAACTTTAATTACCTAATGAAAAACATAGATGCAACTGAAAGATTTGTTGTTGATGTTTATTGTTTTCTTTGTTCTTAAATTGCATAGACACTCAGATATTAAGTTTACTTAATTAAAAATAATAGTGTTAGGTCCCAAAACCAATGGTAATTGGCTTACCCAGATTTTTCACTTATTCCTGTTATGCTCTGATATCTTCTTCATACTCCTTTACCAAAATAGTATTATCTATATTTTATTTTAAATCATTTAAATGTTCTTTTACAGAATTTCTCAGCGAGGTAAGTTCTACTCTTCAGCAAGATTTTATTTAAGTGTATAAAGCAATTATTGAAATAAATTTTGTTACCCATGAAAAGAGAACTTTAAATGAAATCTTTGCTTTCAAATTAATTCTTTCAAAACTACCATCCTCAATTTAGAAAGAAACTATTACTTACTTTTGGCATTCATCCAGGGCTAGTACATGTGGGTGATCGTCCTCTGACATAGTAATAACAGCTTCTCTGTCAAATGCTCCAGGCCGGGTCTGGTCCACTGTGTGTCTGGTGATGGATGATGTAGTGGAGCTTGTCCAGTATAAAGTATCCCAAGCTCTGTGGTAGGCAAGTCCTTCAACAGAACCCACATCTGAATGGGGAAAGAAGAGATAATCTATATTTTATCCACAAAAGACATGTTTTTTTGGATAAAGCATGATTTATATGTCCTATGTCTTATTTATATATCCAATGTCCTATTTCAGCAATCATATCTTTAATAAGATAATACAAAACTGTAATGGAATTATAAGAAAAAATGAAATTAATTGTCTAGCTAAGATATGCTTTAAATGCAGTCAGAAAAAGATCAATGGTTAGACACAAATTCCAGTGTAAAGTGTCAATGTGAAGAGCAAGAACTATTATTTTTTAAAACAATGTTCCTATTGGCTAGAGTAACAGAAGGTAATAATTTTATATTTTGTAGCTATGCCTTGGCTATATATTTAAGGAATATCATATAACTATCATTTTTTTAGTTTATTTTCAAAATTATTATCAGCCTGATTTTTAAGACAAAACATAAATATATTAAATATATAGTTCTTATAGTCAGATTAAGAAATTAATAGTATTATAACAGGTAGGTACTTTCATATTTCTCTCCTTTTGAAGATACCTATTTAGTTCTAAAATTAGATATGTAAAACATTATATTTAAGTTTATGGTGAATGAATCCAATTTTTTAGTGCTACTGAGTAGAATTTAGTGGTAATACAAAAACATTTGAACTGAATTACCTTCATGTACTTAAATCTTTGTCATTTCTTTTAATCATATATTCCACAACATAGTTTTCAGTATAGGCAAAAATTAATAGTTGTCATTATATTGGACACAAGTATCTATAAAAGTAAGAAATATGCAAATTTCTAAAACTAATATATTGCACAAACTAAAAACTATGCAAATATATTTGAAAACATTAACTTATGTATGATTTTTGTTTGAGGTTTGTTCTCTTGTTCTCATAAGGGAAACAAGCCAATCATGATTTTTCTAATAGTCTTTATATTTGTTTAGCCTCACTAATTGAGATAGCTTCCTATCACTTCTGGTTTTCCATTATCCTAACTAAGCGAGAAACTGTTGTGTGAATTGTACAACCAATGAGGAACCTTTTCTCTTGTGGTCAATAAAACAATATATAAGAAATAAATGGGATTAGTATCAAAATCTAGAAAATGAATGATGGGAAAATTATAAAACATGATAACTTTAGAAGCTACTAACATAATTTTAGGCCTGGAGAAATAGTGCAGCTATAAAGATGTTTAATTTACACTTCATACCCAGCACCACATATGTTTCCCCCCAGCACTATCAGGATTGATCACTGAGTGTAGGGCCAGGAATAAAACCTGAGTTCCTCTGGGTGTAGTTCAAAAACAACTAGATAGCTAGATAGAGAGATAGATAGAGAGATAGATAGAGATTATAGATATATCGATATAGATACAGATAAATAGACAGCTTATATTGTATAAAATTTATATATTATTTTATTTATGTCCAATATATACTGATATATATATAACAATATATATTATGCTGTATAAAATATATACAATATATATACAATATACAATATATATTATGCTGTATAAAAATAAATACATACACCATATTGTATAGAGAAGTTATACTGAATATATATGCATACATAAAGTTTTTTTTTTTTTTTTTTTGGCCACACCCGGCGGTGCTCAGGGTTACTCCTGGCTGTCTGCTCAGAAATAGCTCTTGGCAGGCCCGGGGGGACCATATGGGACACCGGGATTTTTATCACATGCATATAAGTGTGCGAATTTTATGACCCTCCTAGTTGAAATGAGGTGGATATTGATAATAGTTAAAGATGCTTCCTTACTAATACATCATCTATATTATAAAGTTGTTTTGTATTTAAATTTTTTAGAAATGATCTTAGTTCTAATGGATAGCTTGACAGTTGTTAACTCTGACTTAGCAGTATATGCTATGTCAAATGACTTCAGCATTCACAAACAATGAGTAATTGTTTAAAGCTGAAAAAAATTCATGTCAAAATCATCATTACTTCTTTACCCATATAATTCCTTGCTAGTGACTACCTTGAATAAAGTACAAATAAAATAAATAAATAAATGGGTATCAATATTTCGATGAATCAGGTGCTTCTTTTTAACAGTTGCTGCCAAGAAAAGTATAGAATGTGTTTCACAGATAACGGAACTTGACCCCAAAATTCTATCCTTGGCATAGTATTTATTGTTCATGTTCTATATATTATATTATGATTATCATTTATTCTTTTCTTAGAAAATGTCAACTTCCTGTAAAAATGGTATTTATTATAGATACATTTTAAAGTAATGGTGCAAATTAAATTTGTGTTTTAAAAAGAGAAGATAGGGGTCACAAGATACGTAGACTCATTGAATGTGGTTCTGGTGTTAGGGGTGGTGTGATTGTATAAACAGTAAGTTTCAAAATCAGTTGAGAAGAACAGGTAGAAAAATGACATTGGCCCACTATTCTTGGCAGATAATTATGTAGTTTTAACTGCAAATAAAATATCTGTCTCTCCAGTTAACCAGTCTTGAAATATTGCACACATTAAATCAATGCAGAGTTAAACTAATTCTTTGAACTCAAAGATGTATAATACTAATAATTAAGGAAGTAGCTATTTCAGCATCTCTGTACTCCACAAAATTTCAAAGAATTCTATTGGAACAGTAATGCATAGCCAGAAAAAATAATTCTCCGTAAGATTATACATTTGAAAAATAGAATTAGACTTTAAATGGTAAAATTAATTTAGTAGAGATGTATATTTATAATGATACGCACCTGAAACTTACATAAATCAATGTCTTTTAATCACTGCTACTTCCATAAAAACACTTTTCTTAAAGAATCATTTTCCTCCCACCTACTTTGGAGCGGAAATACAGTTGTACTAAGCTTGAAAAAGGTTCTAATATATTTAAAAAATAAATTACAAGGCATACAAAAATGACTGAGCCAATAATTCAGAACTATGGTCCTTCCTTATTTTCTAGATTCATTTTTTTTTATTGCAATTAAATTGATGGAAAATTTTATTTTACTTTATAAACTTTCACAGTGGCATCAGAAACTATAATTCTAAAGGCTACCTAGAGAATATTATAGATAAACATTTTGTGTCATCACCATTGAAGAAAGAACAACACATATTTTCTGCCTATATAATATTCTCATGGCAGAACATAATTTTACAAAATGAAAAAGAAACGAAGGATGTTCTTGGGATTACACCACACACAAAACACATTGCTATGCATAACTTTGAAATAAGTCACAACTGAATTCTATTGCAAAATGAATAACATAATACTATAACATTCTTACAAATACAATAAAATATAATAACTTGTTGAAAGTTTATGCCTCTATTCACAAACTGGCCTTTATAATAACAACATATTAGGATGTTTACTCTGCGAAAAAGTTTCTGTTATATGAAAAATTCAATTTTATCAAGAGGAGATAGGGACAGAAAGGCAATATCATATATATGTCCAGAACTTAATATAAAATGTTTCTAGATCTAGAATGGTAGTAAAATGGATATAGTACTTACAGGTGGCTAAACTGTGTTCAATCCCAGATATCATATTGTCCCCCCACACCATAACAACTGAGACCATAGGACAGTCAGTAATAAATCATGAACATAACTGGATGTAGACCAAAGACAAAAATAAAAACAGAAAATATGTATGTAGTCATGGCATTTTATATTTACCTTTTTTAATTTGGTAAGAAAAATTTATTATTGGGGCCTGGCAGTGGCGCAAGAGGTAAAGTGCCTGCCTTGCCTGCGCTAGCCTTGGATGGACCACAGTTCGATCCCCCGGCGTCCCATATGGTCCCCCAAGCCAGGAGCAACTTCTGAGCGCATAGCCAGGAGTAACCCCTGAGCGTTACCGGGTGTGGCCCCAAAAATAAAAATTTATTACTAAATAAACTAGACCAATGCTACAATTTTTTCTATTTATCTAAATAAATTTTTAGTTAAATCACCATAAGATAGTTATAAAGTTGTTCATGACTGAGTTTTAGTCATACAATGTAGAACACTCTTCACCAGTGCACAATTCTCACTATTATGTCACTAGTTTCCCTACCATCCTCTCCACTACATGCCTAAATAGCAGACATTCCCTCCCTCACATTTTTTTTTCATTTTAAACACTGATTAGCATTACTGCTACTGGAAAGGTATCATGTCCATCCTTTTCTCTTTTTTGAGCTAGCATACTCTTGTTAAGTTTCATCCTGGCTGACTTACCAAAAGGTGACAGGATGATATTGAGGTCTTCCATTATTATTGTGTCTTCTTTCAGATTTGTTAAAATTGTATTAAATATTTTGCTGGTACTTCACTGGGTGCATATATGTTTAGGAGTATGATTTCTTCCCTGTTGTACATTTACCTTCATTATTATGAAATGTCCATCTTTGTCCCTTATAGCTTTTTTAAGAGGAAAGTTTATGTCATCTGATATTAATGCGGCCACTCCATCCTTTTTCAGGGGAGTTGTTTGCTTGGATGACTTTCTGCCAATCTTTGATTTTGAGTTTATATTTGTTCTGACTATTCATATGTGTTTCTTGAAGGTAGCAGAATGTTTGGTGTAGCTTATTAATCCATTTTGGGACTCTGTCTCTTAACCGATTCATTTAGTCCATTGACATTGTTTGAGATAATTGTCATGGTATTTAGTGTCATTACATAGGATTTTGGTGTGCCTCTTGGTCTGTCTTGTCATAAAGTAAAATTTTCAGTTTTTCTTTTAAGGCTGGTTTTGAGTCTATAAAGTTTCTGAACTGTTGTTTATCCATGAAGCTATATATACATCCTTCAAACCTGAACATGAGACTGGCTGTATTAGTCCCAGTGGTCGGCAACCTGCGGCTCGTGAGCCACATGTGGCTCTTTACTTTTAATTTGGCTCTTCTGTGTGCCGGGCAGCCGCTCCAGGAGTCGGGACTCTGCTCCTAGCCTCTGTCAGTGCGTGCCCTGTGTGGCTCTCAAAATAAATTTCAATCGTGGTTTTGGCGAGACTTGGCTCAGTTGAATAAAAAGGTTGCCGACCACTGGTCTAGGCAAAACATTCATTTCGTTTAGTTTTGTCATTATATTTTTCCAATACCTTTGGCCTTTGAGGGTTTCTTGTGACAGGTATGCTGTAAATTTTTTTTTTTTTTTTGGTTTTTGGGCCACACCCGGCGGTGCTCAGGGATTACTCCTGGCTATCTGCTCAGAAATAGCCCCTGGCAGGCACAGGGGACCATATGGAACATTGGGATTTGAACCAATGACCTTCTGCATGAAAGGCAAATGCCTTACCTCCATGCTATTTCTCCGGCCCAGGTATGCTGTAAATTTAAGGATGCTTTTTTGAATGTCATTTTTCTTTTTGATCTTGCTGCTTTCAGTATTCTATCTTGATCTGTGGGATTTGTCATTGTGACTAGAATGCGTCTTGGGGTGCTTTTCTTTGGGTTTCTTTTAGCTGGTACTCTGGGCATTCAGGATTTGGTTGCAGGCACTTTTTAGCTCCAGGAGTATCTCTGCAATGATGTCCTTGACTGTTCATTCTTCCTCGGGACTTTTTTCCTGGGTCTCTCGGACTACAATGATTCTAACATTGTTTCTGTTGAGCTTATCAAAGATTTCTATTTCCATTTGTTCGCATTCTTTGAATATTTTTTCCATTTTCTGATCATTAGTTTTAAGGCGATTTTGAATCTCTTAAGTTGTATGAAGTTGTTATATATCTCACATTCGAGCTCACTTATTCTGTCCTCAGCCACTGATATCTTATTGGCGAGGCTTTACAGCTAGGTCTTCTTTTGCCTACAAAATTTTCAGTCCTGTTGTTTCAGTTTTAAGTTTGTTCATTTTAATTTTCATATCCTCTGGATTATTATTTGTAGGGCATTCAGCTCATTTTTTGCTTTCTTTTAGTTCTATGAACTTCTTCCTTATTTCTTCTCTAAACTCCTTATCAAAGGCTAAGTAAATGGTCGGCACTTTGTGGATCATCAGGATTGTCATCTTCATACTCTGCATAATTGAAGCCTATGTTGTTTACCCATTGTCAAGCTTGTAGTAATGATATTGTTCTGGAGTTCATTGGCTAGGAGACTTGCACAGCTCAATGAGAAGGGTAGTGTCTGGGCTCCTCTGGTTCTGCCCATCATGCTCATTCCAACTCACCTCTGTTGATGGTCTGTCAGGAGCAGAGACAATTCAAAATGGTCCCATGTAAATTTGCACAACAGGGGTCAGGATAAACTCTATATCGACAGGGTCAGATCACCTCTGTTGATGTGCCATCAGGAGCTCTCTGTTGCTGTGCAGTCAGGAGCTATCTGGGTGGGGTGGTTTTTGTCTGCAGCAGAGCAGAGCCAGTTCAAAATGGCCTCCCTGTGCCTAATTGACATTAGTATTTTAAACCATCATTGTATCTTCAGATACATCCTATTTGGTCCTGTTTGTAATGAATTACTGAAGAATACTGTTGAGGATTTTTACATCTGTGTTTATCACATATGAATTGTGTTCATCAAACATCAGCCTCTAATTATCTTTCTCTTTTTTATTTGCATGCTTTTGGTCTCAGGGTGATGGTAACTTCATAGAAACTATTGAGTATTATTTCAGTTTCTTCAATTTCCTGGAAGAGTCATCTTGAATAATTTTCTATGTACATGGGAGATGAATATGTTTTCAGCTTTTATATGATGGAAATTATACATACAAACACATACACATACACACACACAACAAACAACTAACCCCTTCTCTATTTCTCCATTCAATTGCAGTATATCTTGATGATTTTTAACTTGGTTGATTTAACAAGAGATAAGAGAGCTGTTCTTAAGTTTCCAACTAGTATTGTCTTGCTATTGATGTATTTGTTCAAGTCTATTTGTAGTGTTTTAATTATTTTGCTGGCTTCATCATTGTGTGCATACATGTTTAGGAGGATGATTTCTTACTGATGTACATATATGTTGATTATTAACAAATGACCATCTCTGTCTTTTATATGTTTTTTATATCTTTTATATGTCTTATATGAAGCCTGAAGTCTGTCTGATATTAGTAAGCAACCCCAGCTTTTTACAGTATTGTTTACTTAAAGGGAAGAATTGTCTTTCTATCTTTGACTTTATCTGTATTTGCTCTAACTATGAAAATGTGTTTCTTACTGTTCAATTCAAGTTTCTGATATATTTTGCCACTCTTAGTCTCTTAATTGGAGCATTCAGTCCACAGACATTGAAATAAATTATTTTCTTGAATGTTTTGCTTTCTTTTTGTAGAAGTTCATTATCTTGCTTTAAAATATTTCCTTCAGTTCTTTTCAATTTTTAATTTTTTAAATTCCCTGAGTTGTTGGTTTTTTTTTTTTTGCTGTTGTTGTTGTTTCGGTTTTGGTTTTTGGTCCGCACCTGGCTATGCACTTAGAAATCGCTCCTAGCTCGAGGGACCATATGGGATGCCAGGGTTTGAACCTAGAACCGTCCTGGGTCAGCCATGCAAAGCAAATGCCCTACCGCTGCACCATAACTCTGGCCCCAATATTTTCTTTTATTCCCCTTGATGCAGTGTATACTTCCTTTAAACCTGAATGAGAATCTGTATAGGTAAAATATTCTTGAGAGGTGTTTATTTCATTGAGTTTTATTTTACTATATTCCACCATTGCTTCAGGCCAGAAGGATTGCTTGTTACAAATCTGCTGTGAATATTAAGGATGTTCTTTGTAATTCCCAATTTTGATCTTATTACTTTCAGTCATTTATATTTATTTCTTATTTTCATCATTGGGACTAGGATGTGCCTTGGTGAGTTTTTATTTGGGTCATTTTTAACTGGTATTTTTTAAGTGATCAGGATATTAGTGCTTATGCTATTCAGCTATGGGAACTTCTCTGAAATTATGTCTTTGGCTGTTGCTTCTTGATTGGTGTTTTCTTCCTGGCTTCTGGTATCCCAGTGACTCTTATGTTGTTGCATTTATACCAAAGTCTTAGCTTTTTTGTTTGTTAGTTTGTTTGTTTTAGTTTTGGGCCATGCCCTGCAGTGTTCAGGGGTTACTCCTGGCTCTGCACTCAGAACTCACTCATGACAGGCACAGGGGACCATATGGATTGCCAGGATTCAAACCCCATCTGTTTGGATCAGCTGCATGCAAGGCAAACACCCTACCACTGTTATTTACTCAGTCTCAGCATTGTTTGTTTTTTTGAAGATATTTTTACATCTTCTGTTCATTTTAAGAATATTTTCCATTTTTTTTTTTTTTTGTTGTTGTCTGAAGTTATCAAGAAGTTCATCTTAGAGCTCATCGATTCTGTTTTCAGTAGCTATTACTCTGCTTGGGAGAACTTCCGATACATTTTTTCTTTTCGCTTCTCAAGTTTTTAGTTCTGTCATTTTGTTTGAAATCTACTTCACTTGATCTTGAATCTTATTGGATGTCCATTCCACAGTTTCTTTGAGTTCCTTGAATTCTCAACATTTCTTTTCTAATGTTCTTATCAGAGAGGCTAGATAGGTGGCTTATACTTGTTGGATCTTCAGAACTAACAACTTTGTTCACTTAGTGTGATGGGATTCTGTGTTGCTTTTCCAATATGGCCTTTATAGTGTAGTGGTGTTTTTGATGTTACAGTAGGTATCATTTGTTAGAGGAAATGTGTGCCTATGGAGAAAAATGGAGTGATAGTGCTATTCTCAGGGTACACTTGCCTAAGGTGAAAATGGGTCTTCTATGTCACAAAGAGAATCCCACTGTAGGCCTGTCTATCTGCCTCAGATTATATATATTTTGTGCTGGAAAAACACAGTTTGTCCTGGTGTCCTGGTGTTTCTCTTACCTTCCTGGCCCACTGCTCTAGTGTTAAAATGAGTCTTCTTATTCACAAAAACTCTATATTTATCTTGTTTTCAGTTTCCAGAAAAATAAAACCCTTGCTCCAGTTTATAGTACAAACCTCACACTAGTAGCAGGCTGTTGTTAAGATTGATAAGAAAGTTTATTTACATTTTCTTACAATAAAAATTTCCCTTAACACTGGTGAAAGGGGGTGCTATTTATATGACTGAAACCAAACTATAATCATATTTGTAATCAAGGTGTTTAAATAAAGATATTAAAAAGACTTTCCCTTAAATATTCTTTAATAATGTTTCAAATATTGAGTAGCTGCTTTTGAAGTTACTAGGAATTCTATGATTAGGTAAATTCCTAAAAAAATAAAATAAAGAAAAAAAAGAAAAGAAAATAGTTTTAG
This sequence comes from Suncus etruscus, assembly GCF_024139225.1. Classification (NCBI taxonomy): domain Eukaryota; kingdom Metazoa; phylum Chordata; class Mammalia; order Eulipotyphla; family Soricidae; genus Suncus; species Suncus etruscus. The sequence goes on from NC_064852.1 coordinate 37,092,293, forward strand.
GCCCCATTTGTACACTTATTTTTATGCATAATTCTTTTGTTTATTTTATTTTTAATATCTTTATCTAAGCACCATAATTATAAACATATTTGTAATTGAGTTTCAGTTATAATAAAGAATATTTCCCTTTACCAATGGAACCTTCCAACCACCAATGCCCCCATCTCCCTCTTCTGCCACCTCCTGCCTGTATTCGAGACACTCACTATCATTGTTATGATAGTTGTTAGTGTAGTTATTTCTCTAACTGAACCCACCACTTTATTTAATGCAATTCCTCTAAGAATACCATGGCATTATTCAAAGAAGTGGATCAAACACACCTGAAATTCATTTGGAACAATAAACACCCACAAATAGCCAAAGCAACCCTTAGAAAAAGGAATATGGGAGGCATCACTTCCCCAACTTTAAATTGTACTAAAAAGCAATAGTCATTAAGACAGCATGTTATTTGAATAAAGACAGACCTTTAGATCAATGGAATAGACTTGAGTATTCAGAGAATGTTCCCCAATCAATTAGTCTTTGATAAAGGGACAAGAAATCCTAAATGGAACAAGAAAAACCTCTTCAACAAGTGGTGCTGGGACTACTAGTCAGCCACATGCAAAAAAGTGAACTCAGACCTCCATCTAACACCATGCACTAAGGTCAAATCCAAATGTATATTTAGGTTATCAAACCTGAAACCATAAGGTATATAGAATAATACATAAGTAAAACATTCCATGACATTGAGACTAAAGGCATCTTCAAGGAGAAAAAAAAGTGAAAGCAGAGATAAACAAATGGGATTATATTAAACTGAGAAGCTACTGCATCTCAAAAGAAATAGTAGCTAGGATACAAAGGCCACCCACAGAATGGGAGAATCTATTCACTCAATACCCATCGAACAAGGGACTAATATCTAAGATATACAAGGTACTGACAGAACTTAACATTAAAATAAAATCTAACTCTAGACAATAGCCATCATTTAAAAGAGTATCAGAAAGCTGGAACTTTCCTATATCCCTATATAATCTTCTTATGACTGTAGGTAGGGTTCATGTCCTTTGGGAAATGAGGGAGATGACTGGATGTGGGGGTCTTTTGGCAGATGGATTAAAGTATAACACTTTCTTCCAGGTTTGTGGTCTTGTCTTTTGATTCTGGATCCTAGCACTATGCAACATCTTACCACAGCTTTGCAAAATAACACCAACTTCTAATAAAGAAAAACATTTTGCCATGTTAATTACGAAGTTAAAAAGCTATGCTTCATTTCAAAGACACATATTTTATGTATAAAGCATTTTCTGGGTCCACAGGGAGGGATGAATAAGGCCTCCAGTCCAAAACCAATATAAAATCAGCCATACTGTTTTTTAAAGCACTAAGTGTTTTTTTTCTCTAGGAACTTAGATTTTCAGTTATTTTAGTTGGAGTCTTGCTACTCTGTAATTGCTTCACCAGAAAGGAGCCCCTGAAAAGATAAGAATAATTCTAATAAACTCCTATCTCTTCGTCTATCCTTACTAAAGAGATATCCATGTCTTTGTCCTCCTTTCTAAGCAAAATAACAAAGGTTGGGCCAAATTTAAAAAATTACCCTAAAAATGGTAATCATCAGTATGAGATGTCACAAGGGTAGCCAAGGGGAGGTCTGAAGACCTAGATAATTTAATCCTGATTTGAGAATGGATTTATTAGTATTCCCCTTTATAAAAGATCTCACTGTACTGAGAACACACCTAGTCTTTGGTGACCTCCAAATATTACTCTCACCCCCAGACACTGGGTAACTTTAGCCTATCATGTGTATACTATGTTGGGAAAGGAACATTGCTTCTTCTTGAATAAGGCTAAATAACTTCAGTTTAACTTTCAACCTACCAAGAAGGCTGTCCATTTTGCGAAACAGTCTTCTCAGAAGTAACTTTCAAGTAAAATAGTTGGTTTTGGCTTATTTGTTTTCTGCCCTCCCTTCTTGGTCCCTTGATAGGCTTTGGCCTGGCATAATTAACAGGGCCTTTCTGGCATCATAAACCTTATGTCAGATTTGTTTCCTCCAGGCTCGAGGCCTTCACATTGCAGGTGGTGATGAATATGGAATCACAGGTGTAGGCTACTGAGGCATGGTATTGACTGAGTTATATCATTGGGCTTCCAGGCATCCCTCTTTTAAAGAAACATTGACTGCACTAAACCCTATAAGATGACACAAAGTCAGCAGGAAGTAGTCTGATTAACACCCCTTTAAGGATTGCAGTCAGGATTTCCTTTAAGAGAAGGGGAATTAAAGAAGAAGCCCCAGTTTCCCTTTGCCAGAAGTTACATCTGTCCTCTTCGACCTAATACAAATTTCATCCCACAGGGCCTGTAGCATGTTCTTCCCTGTGGGAACCCAGCCAACCAAGAAGGATAAGATAATGGATAAAAAAGCCTAAGGCAAATGGCCAAAGACAAAGGCCAACCTGAACATTCTTGCAAACTTTATAAAGAAATGCAAAGAGCCTTTTAAAGTCTGCACAAAGAGTTGTTTTTCCTATAAATTCCCCACAAATGAGCCATATAAACAATCCTAAATTTCTACTCATTCTGGGATCTCCCCCTCTTTTTTTTTTTACCTTTATTTTATTAAATTTTTCCACATTTTTAAACTAAGCCAGATTCAATTAAATTAAACCAAACTAAACCAAAACAAAAATACTAGCAATTTCTTTAGGGCAGGCAAAATCGCCCTTATATCATTTCGCCCAATAGACAACCAACCCCAAAGACTAACCTAAGAATAAGTTGAACTCCAAAATATGATACAGGCTAACAGATGTGATGTGAGGTGACTAGACCAGGATGAAATATCTCGATCATTTGGCACCCTGTTGTCTACTGCACACCCTTCCCAACATGAAAATAAATCTGTTTTTCTAATATTAGTTCTTGTCTCTTGAACAGGCCTACAAGTGGCAAGCAGCAGAAATTGAGTTTGTGACAGCAGGCGATTGCCTCAGGGGACCAGCACACTAGGGAATTTATTGATCATTCAAACACCTACCAGTCAGCAAGTCAATTTTCAAAAATTATGCTTCCCTGCTCTCTTTTTCTACAAAAAAACTATTGTAATGGTGAATATAAAGATTATTTTGAGGATATGGTTTCACTTTCATACAATTGCTGGCTTAATTCGTCCTTGATGCATCACTGTGTCTAATTTGATTGGTCCTCTAGACATTCATAGGCCTGTCACAGGAGCCAATAATAGAGTGGTGTGTGGAAAGGAGAAGCACTGTGCTAAGAGGGGAGGAAGGGGACAGTGATTCTTTCCTGAATTAGGACACCTAATAGTTTCCTGGGTAAAGGTCTCTATTAACCAGCTAATGGGAAAAGAATGTCCTTATCTAGTAAAGTACTTCTTCCTGCTTCAGTAAACATGTTTGCTGATGGCTACAATTATTTAAAGCAGTTGCTTTTTATTCTAGGTTTTTTTATACTCGGTCTTTGGATATGAATCTTTCTAGTAAGCAATTGTCAACTTGTTTAATAAAGCAGCTTCTTTGGAAAACTCCCAGTATCTCTGTCTTTTGCTTCAGCACCCTGAAACACTTCCACCAGTATAAATATACACTAAGTAAAGATTTGTAAATAGGGTATAATATGAACAATCTGACATCAAATTGGATATGGGATGATAAACATTTGTAATGCCAACCCTGCCTGATCATCCTTATACTTTTAACTTGTTCAGTGTGTGTATATTCAACATTCTTGTGACCAAATAAACAAAAATGCATATCATAATCTAAAAAATTAACATATCACAACTTTACAATATTAAAGAAAAAAATTCTACTAGACAAAACTTATTTTTTGTAGTAGGCACATAGAAAATAGGTGCTTAGTATGAAAAGCTAAAAATTCAAGAAAATGGCAAGCAATTAGTAAATAAACCAAAAATCAACAATCCTGTTTTATATATAAATAGTTCGATATTAAGAGAACAGAATGTCAACTCAAGTAGCAACTAGCAAAGGTTCTAGTGAATTAATAGATGTATAAAATATTGCCACCACTAAATTCAAATCTTTTATACCCAAAGTATTTAAATTAAAGCTGTTACAGTGAAAATAGAAGGTGACACATGAGACAGAGGAGTTAACCTAAACGTAATCTAATCTGATTTTTTAATCTCATTCATTGAAAAGGTATCTAATCAAGAATAGATAATGGAATGAACTAGGATGGGTAAGAGCAGCATATATAAAGAAGCTCCAGTCAGGCTCCTGTATTGTGTCCCCTTGGCTTACTCATTTAACCCAAACAAACTGCAAAATCAGACATTTTTCACATCCAGACAGACATTGGTGTAATTATGTGTTTCATCCACAGAATATGGCCAGACCCTAAGGAAAGCCAGGTCAACTAAGAGCCACTAAGGTTCAGTCTGAGATAGGGTTGATTACAAGATTTCAGACTAGAAAAAAAGTACACTAGATAGAGAACAGGATAAAACCATCAAACACTGGAGGTAGACACATCCTGACTAAGAAAGGAGAGACAGACTTTGCATCCTGGTAAAAAGATATGGCTCCAGATGGTGAATCATGGTCTTGGCCCATCTACTTGAATTGAGCACTCTTAATTTCTTAAGCAATGTATTTCATATGTAAATCTTCCATACAATACTCAAGAACCCACTGGTGAGGAAAGTCCACTTTCTGGTATGAAAGCTAGATTTCTTAAATGTGGTTTTATTAAGTCTATATCCTTACTATTCTTAGCAAAAGAGATTCAATCCATTCAAAGGATTCAAGTATGCAATTCTATACTATTTGCTTTTGTTCTAATTTTCTATAAGCCTCATTTTTACCCCCTATTTTTCAAAAGCAAAGATTTCCCATCTGAAAACACAAACTTTAAGAAAGGCATGCTTTCACTATCATTCCCAAAGTGTTAATTCCCTGAAACCAGTGTAGCTTTAATAATTCCATGTTAGCAGAATATCTGACATTACTTTGCATAACAAAACAGATCTATTTACTAGGTTTTCCTCAGAACAAAGGAGGAATTCACCCCGAGGGAATATTGAAGCAGATTGAAGCTTTTAAGATACACAATGTGCATGTGTTAAATTTTACTCATTATGCACCACTGCCCAAGTTTAAGAACCTGAAATATCTGCCTTTCTGCTGAAATTAGGATAAAGTTGAAATTATAGAGATTTAGCTATGTCTAAATAAATGTTTTAATAAGTTGGCTCACCATTAATGAAAGTAAAGAGCAGCTTTGAAGAATTGAAGTACATGGATAAAATTATAATTTTTTTTCCTTCAGGCTTTAATAAGTTGACACTGGCATATACCATGGTGACTCAAAATTAAATGAAGTTTGATTAACACAATTGACAACACACACCACATTTAGTATTCCCAATGCAGACTGAGGAGCTATGGTTGTTTTTTCTTTCTTTGTTTGTTTATTTTGCTACACCCATGATCCTCAGGTCTTACTCCTAACCCTTGTTAAGGAAAAATTTATGAAAATAGCTGTTAGATGATTATAATAGCTCAGATAGGTGATCAGATATAGATGCCCCTTAAGCCTTTCTCCACTCCCATCTTGGTGATCCATTTGCTCTGGAATTTCACCTTGAGATGTTAAGGGCCTGCTGCCTTGGTAACCATTAGCCAACGCTCCTAAGAGGAATTCGACATATTTGGACAAAATAATGGACTTCTGCTCGCTCCTCCTAAGGTTCTTGCCTTATTTGGAAAAGGACAAGCTATTCATCTGATTGAGCATTTTGTTTGAACCTGGGCTAGGGATTGGTACATTCTACAAGCCCTACTTTTCATATTGACCCTCCTCCTAAGGTTCCTTAAACCTTTAAAGGACACTTTCCTAAATTGACAGGGGCGTCCGGTTTCAGTCCTCATGGCAGATCCCAGAACCCCAGCTAGCTGGGATCAATAAACCTGTTTTCTGATTGCATTCTCTGAAGATTCATTTTACTTTACTTGAGAAAGTGGGCTTTCTCAGACCCTTAACCGTAAGTTTTTGGAATAATTACTGATGGGTTTAGAGGGCCATAAATGGTGCTGGGGAGAGAATCCCAAAAATTTGTCTTCAAGGTGAACTCCCTACTCACTACACTACACTCTCTCTAGCTCTGAATAATAAGGTCTCCAAAACTCAGATATGTTATATTTCATTCCTTCAAGGAAGGGATAGGCCTGCAAAATTAAAATAAAATATTTTTGTAAAAAATGTGGGTAGACTTAGAACTCGTTCTTATATTCTTTGTAAGAAAGTGATATAAATAATGTGATTTTCTAGTTAAGAGGGGTGAAGAGTGGCACCAAGTTATCTAGTAAAACAATTGGAAAATCTTGTCTTACTTATGTGAGGAAAAGCCAGAGATACTGGAAATAGCTAAGGGTAATCTTTTTTCTTTCTTTCTTTTTCTTGTTTTTCTTTCTTTCTTTTTCTTTCTTTCTTTCTTTCTTTCTTTCTTTCTTTCTTTCTTTCTTTCTTTCTTTCTTTCTTTCTTTCTTTCTTTCTTTCTTTCTTTCTTTCTTTCTTTCTTCTTCTTTCTTCTTTCTTTCTTTCTCTCTCTCTTTTTTTCTCTCTCTCTCTCTCTCTCTTTCTTTCTTTCTTCTTTCTTTCTTTCTCTCTCTCTTTTTTTCTCTCTCTCTCTCTCTCTATTTGTTTATTTCTTCTTTCTTTCTTTCTTTCTTTCTTTCTTTCTTTCTTTCTTTCTTTCTTTCTTTCTTTCTTTCTTTCTTTCTTTCTTTCTTTCTTTCTTTCTTTCTTTTTCTTTTTTTTTTCTTTTTTTTTTTTGGTTTTTGGGCCACACCTAGTAACACTCATGGTTACTCCTGGCTATGCACTCAGAAATTGCTCCTGGCTTGGGTAGGGAACCATATGGGACACCAGGGATCTAACCACAGTCTATCCTAGGTTAGGGCGTGCAACCGCTTGCACCACAGCTCTGCCCCCAAGAAATAGTAATACTTAAATAGGGGAGCATCAATTAGACAACTTCCTATTTGACCCTTCATCTGTCCATAGGAAAAAATGCAGAAAAGTAGCACTGTGTACAGATATCTGTTCTTATAACTCTGAGCTATGATTTCCTTTTTCCTTCTGGTTTATTTTTATTGTTGATGGTTTTTTTCTCCAATCTCTTCTAATAGAAATTCCTTCCATTTTATAGGATCCTTTGATTTATTTTACAAATTGCACTGTAATTACCCTCAGAAAGACCAGAATTTTTTCTGCTGCTTGTTCTTTAATTTACCTAGTTACTCAGTTGTTTTGTTGGGAGGATCTATTGATGTGGAGCAAAGCAAACGAAGCTATACACCAATAAGGTTCATATTCAACCTCTGTGCTACATCCCCAGTCTGATTCTGCAGTTATTTTGATTGTTTTATTTACTTTTAAAATATCTTAATAATTTTTTGGACAAGTTTTTTCCTATTTTTCTTTCATCCAATTACCGTATTTTTTTGCTCTATAAGACACACCTGGCCATAAGATGCACATGAATTTTAGAGGAGGAAAACAAGAAAAAAATATTTTAAAGCAAATGGTGCAATACAAAGACATCATCAGGAGATGGTGGCTGGGAACAACCTACCTGTGAGGCCGAAATATATCTAAAATATGCCAGTCCACAGCTGGTTAAACACATTTATTGAACTTTTGTTTCTTACATCAGAAAATTAAAAACACTTTGTTGTTTGTTTTTTGGGCCATACTCGGTGACACTCGGTGTTACTCGTGGCTATGACCTCAGAAATCGCTCCTGGATTGAGGGATCATATGGGACACTGGGGGATCAAATTACTATAGTGCATGCAAGGCAAATGCCCTACCGCTTGTGACACCACTCCTGGCTCTGTGCTCAGAAACCACTCCCGGTTTGGAGGACCATATGGGATGCTGGGGGAATCGAACCTTGGTCTGTCCTAAGTGCACATGCAAAGCAAATGCCCTACCACTTGCATCACCGCTCTGGCCCCTAAAAAAGAGTTTTAGAATACTTTTTCTTTAAAATAAAAGTTGCAGCACAGATCAAATAGTCTTAAACAAAAGCTCTATAATGTGATGGTAAAAGTGCATTAACCTGATTGCTCATACTATGTGGTATGTTTGTGCAAAATAAAGGGGTGTAACACTGTGGATGTCAAGTGTTTAGTATATGCTCTCCCACCCTGCCCTCAGGCTTCAGTTCTAGGCAGTATTTGCTCTGTAAGATGCACAGACATCTCCCCCCATCTTTATTTGGGGGGGCAAGTGCATATTATGGTATGAAAAATATGGTACTTTAGTTAGAAATTATTCCATTACCTGTAAATATAGTTGTTATTAAGGTCCTCTTTCTTTTTTCTCTTCTATAAGATCTGATCTATAAACAATGCAGCTAGATACATAGAATAAAAATCAAGATTATATTTCTTTTTGTTTTGTCTTGTTTGTTTTTGTGTTTTGGGCCACAGGGGTTACTTCTAGGTCTGTGCTCAGAAATTACTCTTGGCAGACTTGGGGACCATATGGGATGCCATGAAACTAACCTGGATTGGTCACGTGCAAGGCAAATGCCCTACCCACTGTGCTATGGTTCCAGCCCTCAAGATTACATTTCTAATCTAAATTTCAAACGTTTACCTAATCTCTAATGAACATATACTTAGGGTATCAGTGACTTAATATGAAATATGAAAAATAAAATTCTTGATTATATTAAAAATATTTACCATTTTATATGAATAGTATTATAATTAATTCAGTTACATAGGTACCATTTTGAAAAAGTTAACAGCATATTGCTAATTGAATAGAAATTTATTTAAATTATATTTTTCTTGCTTTTTACATATAATTCACTAGTAAGCATTTTCAGTTTTACTACAAAAATATTTCTTGAATATGTTCATTTGATCCCTGTTCCACTTTTATTACTATCATCATCATTTTTTATATATATGTCATTCTCATGTGGTCAATAGACTCTCTATCCAATAATTCTTGGTGATTTTAAAGCATATCTCATACAGTTTCTTTGCTTAAAATCCCTAAATGATTCACATCACATTTAGAATAAACTTTGATCTAGTTATTGTCTTCCTCTAAATTGCATCACAGAAGACTAGCCCTTCTTTACAAGTTTTTCTCAGTAATATGTGTATTCACCTAAATCTATAGGTGAATAGTCTGATTTTTGGTATTTATATTTCCTTTCCTCAGATCTGACATCCTGTAACACCAAGGAGTTCAACTTGATTATCTAATCTTTTCCTTTGTTACTATTGGTTTCATTTATAATTTGCTGAAATGTTGTTTGCTAGATGTGTTCTTTGTACACTTTGTTCACTCTTATCCAAGTGTGTGGAGTGAACATAAATACTTTGTTCTCCGTTGGTTGCACCAAACTGAGTATAGTGTGTTCTCTAAACACATATAATAAAAATGAACTCACTTGTGAAATAAAATAATATGACTTTCTATCATATAGAAATTAATTTGTTGAAAGAAAAGTTTTTATCTTTATGTTATAAAGGCATGGGAAGGCATGGGTTTAGCTATAGTTGTGTGTTTGGACCTGTCTTCATGGGGTACTCTCAGTAGTGACTATTCAGAGGGCTATGCAGTGACAGAGATCTAACCCAATTGGCCTTAAAAAAAAGCACGTAGTCAACCCTTTATGGTATCTGTTCAGCTCCATGCTTTAATTTTTATATAATTCAAATCTAGAATATTGGGATAGTGCATATGCAATAATTAAGGAAACAAAGTTTAAATTCATTTACTTGATATGTCCATAGATAATTCACTTGACCCTTCATATTTTTAGTATGGTCTTTAATAGAGCAAATAATAAGACCAAATTTATAATTCATGGTGACTATTATAGAAAATAATTTATGTAAGTTATTGAAACTAGTTTTAGTAAAGTATTGATCTTATTGCTATATAATATAAAAGGCTATTTTTATAATATGTAAATAGCATTGATATTATATAACAGCTTTGATATTGTATCAAATATATTATGATCCCCAATATTCCATAAGTAAAGTATTAGAGGTAATTTTATAAGATGTATATTTTGAATTTTACAAGTCTAAAACATATATATGTAAACATAATTCTCTGGTTTAATAGATTGTAATGAATTTATTTATTTCTATTTCCTTAATAGAAACTCAGCCATACAGTAAGACTGACCTTTATTTCATTATGCCTATTAGTTAGCATTATTTGTAGAACAATTGACTAACTTAATGATGTTTAGAACATAGTGATTCTATTGGAAAATTTAAATATAAAACAATATAATTCAAGAAGAAATATAATTCAATGAAGAAAGATTAAAATTAAACAAAGTGTACATTAACTCAATAAAATAAAATTTTCATTAAAATAGTTATGAAAATTAAATTTGAGAAAGATTATTTCAGATAATAAGGATCATAAAACAATTGCCTGATTCTCAAGGGATAAGGTGTACAAATGAAAAATAATTACTACTAGAAACTGATGAAAAAAATGTGCAGAAGCACTCGCTCTCAAGAAAATAATATTGATTTGTCAATTAACCATTATTAAGAGGAATAATAATAATTTTATTTTTTCATAATTTAAAATATATTTTTGTATACATCTATGACTACACACATCAAAATATAATATATTATATTATATATGCATACAATGTTCAAATATCAAAATTCAATAATAGTCATTTCATTTGTCAATAAAAACAGCACTGGAAAAAAATGTATCTTTTTTGAAACAGCACTAAATGTATTTAAATAAATAAGTATTTATTAATTAAATAGTATTTAAATATTAAGGTGGAATTGAATATATATAAACATGTTTATTTATAATTTATATATTTTTTAAATTATACATTTATAAACACTTATTTATAATTTATATTAGAAGGTTATAACATGCTATGTAAATTTTACATAGCATAATATTAAATATGTATTATTCACATGCATAAATTTATATAATCTTTTTATTATATAACATATACTTATTATATATGAATATATGTGTATAAATATAAACCCATTCATTTATATACTCACTTTTGAGAATTGAGGGACCATCTGATGTACCTAGAATTCAATCTGGTAGATTGCCTGCAAAGCAAACACTATACCTGCTGTACTATCCCTCTAGCAATATATTTACTTGATTTTTTGGTATTGATCAGTGACTGAAAATCTTTAGAGACACTTATCTTTTTAAATTATGTGGTGAATATAAAAATAAACACTATTTGTTATCTACTTAATTCAAATATACTTGTAGATAAATTTTATAAAGTATATTGGACATATGCATATGCTATCTTGGACCAATTTTACAGTTCAACAATTTGGAGACTCAAGGTCATAGGCTTATAAAAATACATGACCAATACCTAGCATTTATTGATCATCTATTATATTATGCTTCCACAAAATATTTTTATGTTTGACTTTCAGACCACTCAATCAGATTGTAAACACTGAAATTTTGTACAACTTTGAAGAATAGTAGACAGTTATATGAATTTCACATGAAGTATGATAATGGTAATATTATTTTATGAATAGGAGTGATAATACAGTGGGTAAGGCCTTGCACAAGGTTCATATGTGTTGAATCTTGCACCCTGTATTGTCCTCTGAGCCCACCACAAGTAAGCCCCGAGTACAAATTTAGGAGTAAGCATTGAGCATGACAGGGTTTAGGCACAAAATAAAAGAGAAACAAAAAGTTTTTCTTAGAAGTTTCAAAGAAACTTTTACTAATGAATGTAAGGAATGCAATGACAAATTCTTCTTTTTTTGTCTAATTTTAATAAAAAAATTTCTTTAAGATTCATGATTACAAAAATATTTATAGTTGGGTTTTAGGCATTGAATGAACATCACCCTTCACCAGTGCACTATTTTCCACCACCAATGTCCCCATTTACTTCTTCTCCCACTCCTTGCCTATCTTTGGGAAGGGCATTCTATTTCTCTCTCTCACACTATTATTATCATGTTAGTTGTTAGTGCAGTTATTTCTCTAACTGCACTCACTGCTCTTAGTAGCAAGCTTCATATTATAGGCTGGTCTTCTGGGCCCTCATCTCTATTATCTCTGGATATTATTACCATACTCCTCCCACTTTGTTTTAAATACCACCGATGAGTGAGACTATTCTATGTCTCTCTATCTCTCTTACTTTGAATCATTTTACTCAACATAACAGTCTCCATGTGTACCCATGTATAGGAAAATTTCACGACTTTATTTTTTCTAATAACTGCATAGTATTTCACTGTATAGACGTACCAGTTTTTTTTTAGTCATTCATTTGTTGTCAGGTTTCTGGGTTGTTTTCAGATTCTGGCAAACAGTTTAACAATAAACAATGTAGTGCAGAAGGCATTTTGTATTGTGTTTTTGTCTTCCTAGGAGTATCCCTAGGAGTGGCATTGCAGGATCATATGGAAGCTCATTTCCAGTTTTTAGAGTAATCTCCATATTGTTTTCCAGAAAGATTGGACTAGACAACATTCTAACGAGCAGTGAATGAGACTTCCTTTCTCACTACATTCACACCAGCACGTTTTGTTCTTGTTCTTTGTGATATGTGCCTGTCTTTGTTGGATGAACTGATAACTTATTGATTTACATCACCTGACTGTTAGTGATGTGGAGCATATTTTCGTGTGCCTCTTGGCTACTCCACTTGTATTTCTTCTTTGAGAAAATATTTGTTCATTTATTCTCCCCATATTCTGATGGTGTTAGAATTATTTTTGTTAAGATCTTCCAGTACTGTGTATATCTTAGATATTAGCCCCTTATCTGGTGGTTATTGGGTGAATAATTTTTCCCATTCCATGGGTGACCTTTGTATCCTAGTCACTGTTTCTCTGAGGATTCATGGCATTCATCAAAGAAGCAAATCAAACACTCCTGAAATTTATTTTGAAATATAAACTCCCATGAAATACTAAAGCAACACTTAGGTAAAAAACAACTGCAACATGGGAGGCATCAATTACCCCAGCTTTAAATTGTTCTACAAAACAATAATTATTAGAACAGCATGGTAATAGAATAAAAACAGACCCACAGATCATTGAGATAGACTTGAGTATTCAGAAAAGTGTGCTCAGACATGCAATCAATTAATATTTGATGATGGGACAAGAAACACAAAATAAATCAAGGAAAACCTCTTTAAAAATAATGCTGGGACAACTTGTCAACCACATAGAAAAAACTGAACTCAGAACTCTAACACCATTCCCAAAGGTCAAATAAAATTAATTGAAGATCATGATAACTATCTGAAACTATAATATATATATGTATATATAGAAGAAACTGTAAGCAAAACTTTCATAATATTAAGACTAAAGGCATATTCAAGGAGAAAATGCCACTGTACAAACAAGAGGAAGCAGATATAAACAAATGGGACTATATTAAACTGAGAAGCATCTGCATTTCAAAGGTAAAAATTCAGTGATAATAACTATTTGTAAAGACAAAAAAAAACCAATGCACTGTTGTGATTTTGTCAGTTTAAAATCTATTTCTTGAACTTTATTTTCAAGATTAGTAAAGGTAAGATTTTTTAAATAGGAATTCTACTGAATTTTTTCTTTTAATTAACATCAAATTTTTCCTGTGTGATTTTAGTGATACAGATAAGAGTAAAATATTTGATGAGGTTAAATGCTCATATAATTAGTTGCATTCTATATTATCATAGTCTTAAAGAGGTCTTATACTCAGATAAAATAATATTACACATAGTATAGTACACATAGTATAAAACATTATTTTTTCATAAAACCTTCCATATATATTTTGTCTAGGGCCAGAGATCTAGTAGAGCAGGTAGGGCACTTGCTTTTATGTGGTGACTTGGGTTTAATTCTTGGCACTCCATATGAATATCCAAGAAACACTAGTATTAATTTTTGAGTATAGAGCCAGTAGTAATTTCTTAGCATTATAGGCTGTGCCCACAAAGCAAAAATAATAGTAATGCAAAGTGTATTGTCTCTAAAAATACTCTAGCATTCTTAGTTTATTTTCTTTTGTTTCTTTGAACCAAGTATTTGGCTTTCCAATTCTATTTATTTATTCACTTAGTATTATTATTATTATTGTTGTTGTTGTTCTTTGAGACACACCCAGAAGGTCTCAAAATTTACTTCTGGCTCTGGGCTCATGAATTACTCCTGGTGACTCTGGGTACTATAGGGAATGCCAGGGTTCCAACCTGAGAGGCCATCTGCAAAGTGAAAACTTTACTTGCTGTTCTATAGCTCAGGTCCAAGGCTTTCCAACTCTTCTGGAATTATAAATATATGTAATATCATTGACAATTTGTTTTGATGGTATGAGAAAAGCCAAATATACAAATGATATAGGGTTAAAAAATTAAAGCAGATACAAAACTTTGGAGTTAAATTCTATTATGGAGTTTTAACACTTTAAAATATTCTCAGGGGCCAAGAAATAATATAGCACTATAAGTGAGTTTCAGACAATGAGAAGGCCATGTGACAGGAGCAATAGTACATCAGGGAAGGCATATGCTCTGCATGTAATTACCCAATGTTCAATCTCTGGCATTTCTTGTATTCCCTTAAGCAACTTCAGGTGTGATCCCTAAATGTAGAGTGCAAGGAATAAATCATAAGTATTGCTGGGTGTGGTCCCAAAACCAAAAAAATAAAGAGTGTTTATTACATATAGAATAATTCAAGACAACTCTCACATTTCTCCAAAAATAAGAAGACTCAAGTTCATGTAACCAATAATTATATTAGATATTTTTGCATACATGGAAGGTAGAATATATATGGAAACAAAACTTCTGAGGGCCATTAGAATAATTTCTGTGACAGGCAGGAAGTGGATACAACAAAAAATTCAATAATTCTTTACGCCTATATTTGGCAGAAAGTAAGAAATAGATAAGCTCTTTAGAAGAGAAGATAAATATTATTTGTTTCTGTCATGTCAGAATATGTTAGAAAAACAATTTAGAAAAACTAAAACATAAAAATTTAAAATCTGCCTGTGTTTAGTACAGAAAACATTGGGATTATACTGAATGAAAACGTGTTATCTAAAACTATTGATTAAAAGCAAATCTGGAGCCAGCAAAATAGTAAAGGGGTTAAAAGCACTTGCTTTGTAAACCATCTACTCTGGTTTAAATTTTGCACCATATATGGTTTGTCCAAGCAAAGGTTAACTCAATACAGAATCACAGGTAAGACCAGAGCACTACTGGTCTTGGCTCTATATCAAAATAAAATACAACATTGTTTTATATTTTTGTTGTTGTGCTTTATGATTTTGATGTCACAATAGAGGCTCTAAGTTGATGGGAATTTCCTGTCTCCTTCAATCGCATAGGAATAACAAAATTGTAGTTTTGATTAGAATTGTGGGTTAAGATGGAAAGATTTTAACAAAATTACAGTCTTAAATGAAACTAGATGTGAATTGTGAAATAACTTTTGTATGCTGTCTTTCAAATACGAGTATTTTTATATTGATGAAGTGGGTATAAAAGACCAATTGCAAATATGTGACTTCCAACTCCTATGCTTTTTACAAATCACTTCCATTCAAAAATAATTTGAACACTGATAATTTTACTATTATTTACATTATTATTATTTTGGGAATTCACAAATATTTATTGATAGTGCTTTCCACTCTATTAGCAAATACATATGCATAAATATATATTTATACACATATAGGTCTTTGTATGTGTGCTCCTATATATAATGTTTATAAAATGCTATAATATACATACATATAGATGTAAAGAAAGCAATTTTATAGGAAATATATTCATCACAAAAATAACAAGGAATGCAGTAGCTGAAAATAAACATCATGGTCTTTTAAAGTTCTGGGTAGAGATGAAAATTTATATTTTTAAATGAAATTCGTATTGTTCAGTGACTAATAACAAGGAGAGAAGTCCCATATTACGATGGGTTAAAGTTAATAAGGGAATTAATTATATCATACCCTTAATTGCTTTAGAAATATTATGAAGATGAATGAGATGATTTATATGTAAAGTTATGTAAAGAAGTATTAAAGAAAAATATTTGCATAATAAAGTAATGCAGATATTGTCAATATGACACACATAAAACAAAATAACATTCTATCTTACTTTACCTTAAAGATTATAGGTCTTCACAAAGATAATAAAAAGGCCATCTTTGAAATATATTCAAATAAAAAGGGGTCATTAATCAAAACAAGTTCAAATAAATAAACAGAAGTGATTATTTAATAATTCATCCACGAATTCACAGTATGAGTTCTGACAAACATTTTCTATACACTGTAAATCTCTTAGTTTATTATACTTAAAAGAAATATTTGTTTTTTTTTCCTTCACTTAGAAATTACTTTTGGGTAGGTCACTTACAGTATGTTATGGGATATCCCTGCTAATATAAAACACGGGTGTCAGGAATGGACCCCAGATCTCCTTTATGCAAGTCTGTTACATTTTTATTGTATGGCATTTATTCATATAATCCAAACTGGTGCCATCAGATATGAGTTACAAAATTTGCTAAGAGAGAATAATATAGGAAGAAGACTGTAGAGTCTGATGAGCTTAAGAGGTCATTTATTTACTTTATCAGTATATCAGTGTCATTTATTCATGGCTGCTTTATCATATTATATATCTTAAGCAAACATCCAGGGGTCTGGAGATCTCTTTTTGAATGTAATAAAAATACCTGCTTTGTTTAGTTGTTTAGCTGATGTGTATGTTGATAGTATGCCATGCATTAGACTAAAAAAATCTCAGGACCATTTCAATAGGAACATGCCCATTAAATTAAAATTTTGGTTTTTTTTATTTTCTATATTAAAATGTACTGCCTGTCATTATTTTATTTAAGTTTTTTCCTATATTATAATCTGAAATTTAAAGGTTTTATATAAGCTATGAATCAATGAAGTTTTTACCACCTGAGAATGTATGTATGCTGTCAAATACTTTACTGCATTGAGAAAGCACAAACAGAGATATAAAGACCTTTTTTTTATTCTACTGACACATACAATTAAAACACTGAAGGTGTAAGATTCCTGGCATCTCCATTCAATGTTTCTACCCATAAAGCAACAGTTTATAATTTCCAAATGAATAGCACATTTAAATAAAGAGAGCATTAATACAATATAATATTAATACACAAATGCATTATTCACCTGCCACTGACATTCTGAATTAAATCAGTAATGGGGTGTATAACTGATTAAATATCTACACAACAGAAAGCAACAGCTTATGATTTAAAGAGGCACTGGTAGAATGATCACATCATTACACTGCCAAATGCCATCTATCACTTTTACTGAACTTAACGAAGATGGATTACATTCCACAGATGAGATGCAGCCTATAAATACTGTCATGCTGATCTTCATCTGACTTTCCTAGAGAACAGACAAGCAACAAATCAACAATTGAAGAAGTCATGTTAGCAATTCAGTGTTATTCAGCGCCTTAAAAAATTATTGTATGACAGAAGAGCAAAACAGAGCCTTCTGTGAAACTGACCAATTCCTGCTTCCCCTTTTAAGTAAAATTATTTTATTGTAAGCTTATTTACCATATCAAGTCTAAGAGAAAATATTAAGTTGGTGAACAGTATGCCCACTCTCACTTACATTTCAAATGAGGACAGTACTTGCACCAATGAACTTCTTGAGATTTCAACAAACTTTCTGTAACTCAGAGCAATGTGCTTCTTGACTCAAGTTATGAGTCCATACAGGCAATTACAAATGTATGACACAATACTGATTTTAGAACTACTGCTTTCAAACGCAGAAACAAACTGAATGCCATAAAAATATGCATAAACAATACATTCATTTAACAACTTCTAGGTTGTTTTAATAGTATTTCTCCATTAAACACCTGCCTGAGTTTCTATTTACCATCTCATTTAGTTTTCACAGTTTACCTTTGTAAAAACTGCCTGTCAATTGCTTCAGTAGTTCAATCACTGGAGGCCAGATTGCTTTCTGTCATTCTGCTTGCATAATGTGATGGTAATAGATAACAGGTGGTCAGTATTCCTCAACTGAGGTGAAGATGATGTCTCAGAAGCTATAAAACATCTGAGGAAATGCTTTAACAGTCACACTTACAACTAATTGCACCATTAGAACTTTAATTAATTCTTTACCCTTCTACTATGTTCCTTAGATGTCTATAAGGCAGGAAATCATTTGGAACAGAAAGAAAGAATCCAAAAAGACAATAATGAGATGTAATAAAAGAAAGAATGAGTAGCAGAATAGCTAATATTTGGCTCTGAAACTAAAGTCAAGTTTGATTGCTTAATCAGTTTTGTTATTTGGTAATGTCCTAAAAGGCAATCATTTAAAAGAGCACCTTTATTGGGAGAATATTTTAACCACTCTATAAATGAATGTTTCTCATATGCTAACTATATATTTAAAATTATATGTAAATGTCTGTTTTTCATTTTAAGGCATTAATAACCTAATTCTGAAAAAATGAAAAAATGAAACATGACAAAAGCTTTATTTCAGGGAAGTTAGCATTGCAGAATAAAAGCCTGGAACCAATCCGTGGTATCTTATATTTTCCTGAGTCCTACTAGGAGTAAGCCCCAAATAATTGAAAGTAACCCCTGTGAACAGTCAGGTGTGTATATAAGTATATATGTGTGTGTGTGTGTGTGGGTGTGTATAAGACCTTATGGTATATTTCATGGAATGTAGTAACAGGCCATTTGTTTCAGTTCTAATGACCTGATGTTAAAGCTTTATTCAATTTTTAGTTTAGCATTTTTGGTTTCTATGTCTTAACAGCACATCTTTAGATACATTGCATGACTGAATCTTTCCATATATCTAACTTTTAGTAATTTGGATGTTTAAAATATTTTGCTCTGGGCAGAAAAATGGACCAGTTCCTCTACTAAGTTCAAAAAAATAAAATGATGGCTGTGTAGACCCTGATTGGCTGATAACTCTGGGACCTTCTCAGAATGTGTACAAGGAGATTTCCTTTCGTGCCACACCCAACATCCTCTGACAAAAACAGCTTAGCTCCATAATTTAACCTGTTCAAACTGCCAAGTCACCAAATTTGTTACACATTTATCAGTCCTAGATTGTGTGGGTGTATGTGTG
This sequence comes from Suncus etruscus, assembly GCF_024139225.1. NCBI lineage: Eukaryota > Metazoa > Chordata > Mammalia > Eulipotyphla > Soricidae > Suncus > Suncus etruscus. The sequence continues at coordinate 37,111,532 of NC_064852.1, forward strand.
ACACTTCAAAACCTCATAGTATTGTAGGTTCACTAGGATCACAGCAAATCTGATAGGAAAGATGCATAGAAAGATGCTTAAGCTATTAAGCCTAAACAGTAACACAGGCTTAGTCAATCACAGCTCAATAAACCTTTAAACAATAATGTTAGTAATACCACTGAGAAATGTAACGATTATTTCAAATTGACCCTTGTTGATCAAAATTGTGAGAATTCCATTTGGTTTTGTGTTGTAACAAACCATAAGAAGTAAGTTGTGCCTTCGAAGGGTAAGCTGGGATGTTTCATGGGAAACTGGGAAACTTAGTGGAGTGAAAGTCATACTGGTAGTGATGGTATGGTATGTTTTGAAATGATTGTTTTAATGGATAACTTGGTAAGTCACTGTTATAAGAAAAAAATAGTGTGTGTGTGTGTGTGTGTGTGTGTCTGTCTGTGTGTCTGTCTGTCTGTGTGTGCGTGTGTATTCCAGCAAGTGGAGCCAGAGTGATAGTACATCAGTAATACACTTGCCATGCTTAGGGCTATCCTGAGTCTGATCCACAGTATCCTACGTGGTCCTTTGTGCACCACTAGAAGTAATCCCTGAATGCAAAGCCAGGACTAACCCCTGAGCACAAAGCCAGTAGTAACCCCTGAGTATTGCTGGGTATGACCAACACACACACACACACACACACACACACACACAAAATAAAAATAATTAAACAAAGAACTCCATAAAAGAAAAATCACAGCTTTAAATATACAAATTAGTACATTAATTTCTTCTGTGATGGTAAAATGTATTTAGCTTTTACAATTTGCTTATAATTATTTATTTATTTAATGTCAATCACTGAATAAAATAGAATAAAAGCAACTTTGAGTATTAATTTACCATTAAAGATATTTAAGAATAAGTTTTGATCATTGTGTGTTTGTTTATGTATGTGTGGTGTTTGGGAGGTTAAGAGAGGTCTAACAAGTTGGGAAACACTGGTACTTACTTAGCAAGCCAGGTAACATTCAATGCAAGGGCCAACAATGTGGTTTCTTAGTCCATGCAGAGTCAGGGATTTTTTATATTACATTAGTTAGCTGAGATCACCAAGGCTGTACTTAATGATGGTCAGGGATAAATGGTGTTGGAGATTGAACCAAGGCCAACTGAATGTTAGGCATGCACATTAAGAAATCTCTCTTGGGCCCCGAGAGATAGCATAGCAGTGTTTGCCTTGCAAGCAGCCGATCCAGGACCAGTGGTTGGTTCGAATCCCGGTGTCCCATATGGTCCCCCGTGCCTGCCAGGAGCTATTTCTGAGCAGACAGCCTGGAGTAACCCCTGAGAACTGCCGGGTGTGGCCAAAAAAACGAACAAAAAAAACAAAAAAGAAATCTTTCTTTGGTTCCTTAATCAATATTTTAAGTGAAAAAAATATATTTCTATCGTCCAGTACACTAGAAATAAATGAAACAAATATTTACTAGGACATTGCATGTAAAGCAGAATTTCAAATAATAATCTAAAAAGAAGCCCAACTTTACACAAAATTGTATTATTTGAATATGGGAAAATTTATTCAAAGTTAAATATCTTTTTGGCTTTGCTCTTTTACAGCACTCTAATACTGGAATTTCAGAGGTAATATAGGTACTAATGTACTTACCTTGCATGTGCTCCACCCTGGTTCAGTTCCCGGTACTGCCTGTCATCCTGTCTGATTGAAACTATTACAAATACTGGTTGCTCTCAAAATTTAGTGTATTTTAAGTATAACTTTAAATCTTCTATTTTCAGATAATGTTATGTAAATTTTTTAAATAGATAGCAGTTTATGTAAGGTTTAATTCTAAAGAATTAAAAAATTAAAGAATTAAAGAATTAGTTAACCCTAAGACAAATTGATCATTATCAAGAATATATTCCTGAACCCTAAAGTTCTTTGTGTACCCCACTCTTTAGTAATTTATAATTTTTTTTTGTATTTCGGGCCACACCCATTTGATGCTCAGGGGTTACTCCTGGTTAAGCACTCAGAAATTGCCCCTGGCTTGGGGGGACCATATGGAACGCCGGGGGACAGAACCGCGGTCGCGATCTTTCCTTGGCTAGCGCTTGCAAGGCAGACACCTTACCTCTAGTGCCACCACGCCAGCCCCATATTTATAATTTTTATATGACGTTGGCTGAAATATATTTTCCTTTATCCGTTCTGCATATTATTTATATCTAATATGCAACAAGAAATTTGTAGCATCAAATTTAACACTAGTGTCAGTTCTGATTGCAGTTATTTGATTTTGGGACCATAAATGGCAATATGCAGGGCTTTTTCTTGCGAATGTGTTAAGGGAAGATTCCTGGCAGTGCTCAGACAAACAATTGTAGTGGCAGGAATTGAACCCAGGTTAGCCATGTATAATTCATGCTCCTTAGTACTGTACTATTTCTCCATTTCCCTCATATATAATTTATTAAGTAAACTTTTTATTTTCTGGACCAGACAAACACACACATACACACATATATATTTACATATACACATATATATGAAGATAGTTCAACTATGTGATGATTAATATAGTAGGAGTCAAACCTGCATTGTATTCAGATAAGAAAACACCACAAATTTGTCAAATCTTGGGCAACTTTTGCCTTTATGAATCTATTTAAAGTCATTATTAGAAATCAACAATACTTTTGTAGACTGACTTCTTATTTCGCTGTGTTGATAGTGTGATCCAGTTCACAGGTATTTTAAACAAAAGTGAGATAAATGGAGACATAACATTAGAAGCTAAAGGCCCTGGCACTCCATGTTCTGCAAATAACTAGAAGTAAGCTGAGTTTATTGAAGACCATTGAGTAAATGAAACTTTGAGCTTTGTGAGTCGCTTTGAATAATTATCTTTCACAATCAATATATTTTCCCTAGATCACACCTGTTAAAATCAATATTGATTCTTATATACAGTTTCTTAGTAGCAGAGAATCAAGTCCTTTGGCTGTTTATTATAGTATCAAAGCATGGATTAAATATTTAGTCCAGCAATAAACAGTAACTTTCAGTCAGCAGATATTAGTCAATGTTTTCATAAAAGAAACTCAAATGGTGTACATGAAGCATAAAGAAAGGCAAAAATAATTTGATAATCACTACTGGAAATAAAATGATTTCCATTTTTTGTTATTTATAGATAGTAAGTGTTCATGCATATCATTATTCATGGGAGAAATTCGTGTTAGTAATCTTTACTTATGTTATAAATTTTATGTATATCATTTATTATAATTTTCAGTTATATTTATATGTAAAAGACACTAAATTGTGACTATCATTAAAATATGCAATATTATTCCCATCATGTTTTTGTTTTGTTTTGAAGCCACAACCAACATTTTGTAAGCAGTTGTGTGCTTCTAGGTTACTCCTGTTCAATGGGCAAGGCAATGTCAGAACTAAATTTAGTCTTTCTATACACAAAGTACACAGTTTACTAAATTAAGCATATGGCTCAATATAATGTTTTTATATGTAAATTAATCAAACAAGTCAAAATAGATAAAAAGATTAAATGCATAGGGCAGGAGCGACAGCACAGCCCAAAGGTGTTTGCCTTGCACGCAGCTGACCCAGGACTGACTGTATTTGGTCCCTGGAGTCCCATATGGTCTCCCAAGTCAGGAGATATTTCTGAGAGCATAGCCAGAAATAACACCGGAATATCACCCTGGTGTGGACCCCAAAAAACCTAACAAATAATATTAAATGCATAATAAATCAGAAAACTGCAATAGTAAACTAATATTATATAAACTTTTTAAATATGAAACTCAGTTTAAGAAGTTAAGGTTCTTATAATTTAAAAAGTAAATAATGCCATTAACAAAGCCTATTGCCCTCCATTCTCCTGGAGGAAAACAATTGTATTGATTTTGTAGGAAATGCTATAATATCACTGAGGACATTTAGTAACTTAGTTGAAAAGATGATTATTGAAATGTATAGCACCAAATTTTCTCATTGACATATTTTGCTAAAAAATACTAAAATAAAAGTAAAATACTTTTGGATAAAGGTAAAATACCATCCTATGATTTATTTTCATAACTGCTACAAAGATATTAATTCCTTTAGATAATTCAAAGTATATACTTTAGAGAATTTAGAGACATAAAAGATACAAAGCAATGCTATCTTGAAAGAAAGTAGGTGACGGATTGCCTTTTACCAGAGGATAGATGGGAGCCCCACTCTAAGATGAGATTCTTAACTCAATGATTTATCTTCACAATGCATGCCTATGCCAACATAAATGGTAACCTCAATAACTCCAAGTCTCCTTTCTGGGTCTCTGTCAAAAAGAAGCCTGGAGGCATATAATTTCTGATTCTGTGCTTGAATGTGTTTAGAGAGTTTTCTTTAAGATTTAATATGTTTTTTCCATAAAATAGAATATAGTATAGTCTATTAAATAAGGCATAAAGTTTTCAAAGCAATTTCTTTAACCCTAAAGCACTTAGGCTTTTGCATGAAAGTTATTGTAGGTTTAAAAAGCTTTCTTCTATATGGTGTCTGACATTTCAGTTCTCATCCCCAATGGCAACATGGTTAGATCTGACATCAGGCATCAGTGCTATAGAACTTAAAAAAAATTAGTGTCTAGTGCAGCCTATCTGAGAGGAAAGAACAGTTGTACTTGTTCTCCTTCATCTTTCTGCTATGTAACAACTTCAATTTATTAGAAATTTTTATTAAAAATTTTAATAATAAAACATAATATAGTGGACGAGGCACTTGTGTTGCATGGGGTTGACCTGGACTTGATCCCAAACCAGCTTATGCCACACAGATTCCCACTATGTGTGATTTCTGAGCAAAGTGAGAAGTAAACTCTGAGCATCATCAGTAGTGGTGCAAAATACATTAACTACATACATATATGCATAGACACATAAAAACAAATAAATAAGTAAAACTGAGGACATTAGTGGAAGGAAGTTGACATTGGTGATGCTTTTGGAATTTTGACATCATTTACCAAAAACACAACTATGAACAACTTTGTAAAATATAGTACCTAATCAAAAAATAGGCAAAGAAACAAAGCATAAATTCCATCAATTTTATCATGAGTTCCACTTAAAAATAGTTAATATAAGGAATAAATCTAATTTAAGTCTAGTAAAATTTTACAAAAATTTGTTGCCCAAGTCTTTGAGTTCAAGATTTTAATCTATGGATTAGTATTTTGGACAATTTTCTAAAAAAACATTTCAACCAAGGTTATCTATATTATATATAGTGACAAAGTATTGGCTGACAGATTTAAAAACAAATAAATTTCACATTAAAATAGTGATGATTCAGAAAACCATGGGGTCTCATGTTATTCTTCAATAACCACAAAGTTTTTCCCTTTCACTTTTTAATTTACTCATGCACTTATAAAATAAAACAAAACTCTGACAATAAGGTGTGATGAATATTAATAATTATTTTCATGACTGAAGGGATAGATTAGTATTCAGGATGCTTGCCTTGCATATAGTAATCCCAGGTTCATTACTCAACACCTTAAATGGGCCAGAGAAAATTCATGAAAGTAGAGCTGAGAGTAACCCCAGAGCATTGCTAGATTTGGTTCCAAAACAAATCAAAGCAAAGCAAAAAATATTTATTCCCTAGAGACATGTCATGAGGTACAACATGGACTGACATTTTCAAAACATGGGCTAAAATTTCAAAGGCAAGTATATTTTATTGTCAGAGCCAGAAGGTAAAATTCTGGTTCTGCCCTTCATGGGCGCTTCTGCAGGCTCTTCGGTGTGGACTTGGTCCCAGCACTTTTAGCCACAGAATTTGAGGGATGGCATTTCTCATGTGGAGAAGAGACTAAAAATAAGTTTTTAATATTATGGTGAATTTTATCCTCTACATATATCAAATATTGTAAAATATTAATACACATTGATTATATATATTATACACTTAATATTATTATAATGTATATGGTTGCTTTTTATTCTACATACCATGTTGTTAAATATTATATTTTAAAATATGCACATGAATATTTTATATGAACACAAATATATATGTTTCTTCTAGTTCAATTTAGCAATTAATAAATGAATAAATAAATAAATAAATGTATTTAGCTAAAAACTGTAACAGCTAGCATGACTATGTAATAATATGATTATTTAAAAATTACAATTGTGCTAATAAACTAAAGAATTATATAAACATACACACTAGTATGCATATTTATTTATATTTATATATCTATTTATGAATATGTATCATGAGTTGCTACCCATAGCAGTGTGTATCATAAGGGCCACTAGGACTTCACACTTCTGAATTATGATGTTGTGCATCGTAATGTCCATAGTGATGAAACAATCTCTAATTGTGACCACATTGTGATGTGTAGCAAAAATGTCCATGGTGACTTTGCAATTGTGAACTAGGAAGCCATAGTCCTTTCTCATCATAATGTTCATTCTGACAACACAATCAGAATTCTGACCTGATACTGTTGTGTATCATAATGTCCATGGTGAAGTCACAATTGTGCACTGTGTCATCAGTTAATGATGACATCCTATTATTCTGCATCATAATGTACATTATGATGTCACTACCATGAGTTGTGACCTATAGTGTTGTGCGTCATAATGTACAATCAATGGCAAGTTTGGTCATCTTACTGGTGTGCATCATAATGTCCACAGTGAAGTTACAAAGGTGTACTATGACATCATAGTCATGGCACATCCTAAAGACCATTGTGACGACAGAACCGTGAATTAAGACATGATAGTATTGTGCATCATAATATCAACAGTGACATCACAATCACAAATTGTAACCTCAGTGTTGGGCATCATAATGTCCATTGTGACTTCCAAATTGTAAACTATGATGTCACAGATGTGGCACATCAGAATGTCTGTTGTGATGTCACAATCATAAGTATATATATTCATAAACATATCTTCATGGATGTGATTTTTAAATAAACATGTATACACACAACTATTAGTGAGGTTCTCTATTTCCTTAATGTTGGCATATAATTAGGTAATTTCACAAGTTTTCCAAAAGTGCTTTCTTCAACACTGGTGCTATTATAGGCAGGAGAGGGGGATAGGGGAAGAAGGTATTGAGAGGATGAGAAGGAAACTGTTGACATTGTGGTGGAAAATGTGCACTGGTAAAGGTTGGTATACATTGTACGACTGTAACTCAATCGTGGACAGCCTGTTCTTTGAAAAATAAAACTGTTAGGTGCAGAAGGACAGTGGTTCAAATCCCAGCATCCCATATGGTCCCCTGAGCCTGCCAGGAGTTATTTCTGAGCATGGAGCCAGGAGTAACTCCTGAGCACTGCCTGGTGTGACCCAAAAACCACCAAAAAAAAAAAAAAAAGGAAAAGAAAACTGTACTATGAACAACCTTGTAATCATGGTGTTTAAATAAAAAAAAAAAAGCAGTGCTATAAAGAAGGTTGGGCTATTATAAAATCTGTTCATGATTTTCTGACAATGATGACATATTGATCGCTTCTTTTTCAATAAGCACTAAAGTAATGGAAGAAATCCTTAACTGAAGGTCAGAGTAAATATGCTGCATAACAGTTGCCTAATTTTGTGATGTATGTGACTATATTAATGGTATTATGTAAATTAAATATATTTTATAAGTATGCTTGTATTAGGGTTTAAAGCAATTGATATGCAAAAAGGTCACTCTTTGCTGATGAAAAGAAATAAAATTATTTTTGATTTGTGTAGCTAATAGTAGCCTAGAATTTCAATTATTTACAAAGACAAAAAATAAAGCCATATACTTTGTGGAGAGTGAGTCAAACCCAGCAGTGCTCAGCACTTCCTCCTGGTGTTGCTTGAGTTTTATATTCAGTGCTAGGTCATTAACCTGGGTCAGCCATGTGCAATTCCCTACCTGCTGTACCTCTTATGATCCAATAAAATCTTATAAATTTGTGAGCTACTTATAAAATGTGAATGTGCATGGTGTTCATTTAATAGAAAATGTTCACAAATTTGAGCTTTTTAAAATACTATTGCAGGCCAGAGTGGTGGCGCAGAGCGGTAAGGTGTCTGCCTTGCTGGTGCTAGCCTTGAACAGACCACAGTTAGATCCCCAGAGTCCCATATAGTCGCCCAAGCCAGGAGCGATTTCTGAGTGCATAGCCAGGAGTAACCCTTGAGCGCCAATGGGTGTGGCCCATAACAAAACAAAACAAAAAGTACTGGTGATTATTACATTCTTTTTTCTAATATAGTAAACTCAGATTAAATAATATTTATCCAAGAGTTTTATACTGAGTAACATAGAACCAAGGGAGTAGTGGAAGAGGCATGTCTAAAATAATTTAAGTTCATAGGCAACCTTTTTTGCTTATCCAATTGGTCCTTATATACTTTAGCAACTTTCATTTACTCTAGAAACATTTGTAAATTCATATTACACTTACTCTTTATTTTTGCTTCATACTTAGTCCCTGAATCTTTTATATTTTAGCTATCTATTTACAACAAAAGCATCTAAACTTAAAATATTGCAGCAATTATAGACTGAAGATAGATAAAATATGCCTGTATATTATCTATATATTTTTATAAATAGACATATTAGTCTACTCACATTTGTGAATAATATATCACATAATCCTATAAGCACATATAAATTAAAATAAATGATTTAAAGTTTTATTATTTTTATTTTTCTATTTTTAAATCAAAATATATAAATATTACTAAAAGCTATTAAAATAAAACCAGTGTTATGGTGATTTTGTTTCTTGTTTTAATTAAAAATAAGTCATATAATATTATCAGTAGTTTCACAGTAGTTTCATTTTTATCAAACATAATACTACACTGTGCAAACTATTACTCTAATATCTGAAATAGGATCTGATGCTTGTTTCTGCAATAAAATGGGTATTTATGTGCTAAATATCAAAATTAAAGTTAAACAATTCAACATCTTTTAATTTTATTTTCGGATATCACTCATAAATAGCTGAATTATTTTATATCCCTTTTAAAATTACTAATTTTACTAATTACTAATTAGTCCAAAATTACTAATTGTCAATATTATTTTTTTATTTATTTACCAATGTAGAGCCATATAATCTGGAATTATAGACTGTATATTTGACCTCTGCAAATCTATCCTAGTAATATCTGAGAAAGACACCTAAGATTGTTTCTAGTCTATTGTAGTCCCTCCAGAAAACATCATTGTTATTTTAAATCTGTATATTTATGTTCATTGGAGGAGAGGCATACCTTACAGTACTCATAGGGCTTTGTTAGAAAACATTATCATTTTTAAATCGAATGTTTGCAATAAACAACCTCTTGATTTCTTAAATATGTAATAATTCAACTAACTTAATTATATATTCATAGAAAAGCTCATAGACATACTCTCATAGTTTTAGTGTTCTTACTGGCTGAAGAGAAGACATAACCCTAGTGAGTGAATATATAAAATGTGGATGAACATGTAGTAGATTATTGATCAGCAATAAAAAGAAAAGAGTACTACAATATCTGTAAAAAACAATACACTTAGTGAATGAACCAGCTTTTAAAAAAAACTCACATAGTATATGAGATTTTATATAGTGCATCCAAATTATATAAAATAATAATTATAGCCAAATCTATATATAGAGAAGTGACTAGTAATAGCCTATGATTTTATAAGTTCGAAGGAATGAAACATGATGAATTACAAATAAAAGTGTTTGGTTTCTTTAAAAATGTACTTGGGCCACACCCAGAAGCAGAGGTTAATCCTGGCTCTGAGCTCAGAAATTGCTTCTTGCAGGCTTGGGAGAACATATGGATGCAGAGAATCAAACCTGGGTCTGTCCTGGGTCAGACAAGGCAAGGCAAATACCCTACAGCTGTGCTTCTGCTCTGGCCTTAAAAGTTATTTTTTATAATAGTAAAATATTCTAAAATCGACTATGATGATCCTGTAGCTCTGTAAATATAGCAATATTTAAAAAAGTAAATTTATATTATAAAATATATCTTAATAATCAGTTATTTTTTAAAGGCAGAAGAGAAACTTAGAACTAGCTATTAGAGAACAAAGCATTAAAATAATATGTATGTTGTAATAGCTAATAGTATTTTATCAAGAGTAGCAGGGAAGTGCCCTCTCCCCTGAAACATCATAGGTAAATGGCTGTATGCATTGAGTAAAAAGAAAGGAAGGTAGGCAAAGTTTCTTATAAGGAAGAGGAGGAAAAAGTCTTTTACTGACATTAAAATACTATTTAATATAAAATAGGTACATGTACATAAATATATGTTAAGTATATTCATTTTAAAAATATCACTACTCCTTTAGCTATAAAATATAATAGTAGGCTATTGAATATTTCTTACATCTGTAGTAGTACAAGTGCTTTTCTCAAGTTTTCAAATCCAATCCCAGTTTCTCAGGACAGAAAGATAAGCAGGATATGACTATTCTAACACAATGATCATAATAATAGTATGGATGAATCATAAGAAAAAATAATATGGGGCCAAAGAGTTAGCACAGTAGTAGGGCATTAGCCTAACACACAGTCGATCCAGGAAGGACTGTGGTTCAAATCCCAGCATCCCATATGGTCCCCAGTGCCTGCCAGGAGCAATTTCTGAGTGCAGAGCCAGGAGTAATCCCTGGTTACTGGTGATCTGGTGTAACCCAAAAACCATAAATAAAATGTTCATAAAAGGCAACACATAATAAAAGATATAATTGCTGAGATCATAATTAACAAATATTTCAATGAAGTTGTTTGTTGCTCAGGATCGACATTTAGTCCTCCAGGTCAAGAAACACCTAAATATAAGCAGCTTCTACTTGGCTGCACATTTTTTCGCTTATCACACTGAGCATGAAACGACATTCTAACTCTAATTATCAGACCAAACAGCACACAAGAAATACCTCCAAACTTCAAAAGCTAAGTGGGAAAGCAACACAGAATTCCACCACACTTAGAAGAAAGATGGTAGCTCTGAAGACCTATCCAACTATATAAACTCTCTGATGCGAGTTTTAGAAAGGAAATATTGAGGATGTTTATAGAACTCAAAGAAACAATAGAACATATAGCCAGTAAAATACAAGCAGATATGAGAGTAGGATAAAGGAAACCATGAGCTGAAATGACAGAACTAAAGAGCTTTTTAGATGAAATGAAGAATTGATAAAAAGGTCTCTGCAATAGCTGAGAGTAAAATCAATAAGCTCCAAGATGAGCTGTAGAAAACATCCAAACAACAGTAAGGAATGGAAAAAAGTCTCAAAATAATTGAACAGCTAAGAAGACAGCTTTGGGATTAATTCAAGAGGAAGAATATCAGAATAATTGGGGCCTAGAAGGCCAAGAAGGAAACCTTGATCAAGAAGCCACAAAGATATTATTTTTTGAGAAGTGGCCAGAAATGGAAAGCACATGCACCCAGATTTAAAAGGCAAAAGGTGGGGCTGGAGAGATAGCATGGAGGTAAGGCATTTGCATTGCATGTAGAAGGTCGGTGGTTCAAATCCCGGCATCCCGTATGGTCCCCCGTGCCTGCCAGGAACGATTTCTGAGGGTAGAGCCAGGAGTAACTAACCCCTGAGCGCTGCCGGGTGTGACCCAAAAACCAAAAGAAAAAACAAAGGCAAGGGTATCGAATAAAAGAGATCAAAATAAAAAGACTCTAAGATATATCCTAATCTAAATGATAAAAAAATCATGTGGATAAAATATTGAAAGCAACAAGATCAAAAAGAAATTATATACAGATTTGGATGCTCTCTAGGATCTTATTCCCAAGTGCGTGACCAAAGATGGGGACAGACAACACAAAGAGGGGTGCCATTCCCTCATAATTAATAAATCTTATAGGGCTTGACCTTGGGCCATCTCTCCCTCTCACAGAGAGTTCTGGTTAACATAACTATTAATAGCCTTGCCACCAAACAACCCTAGGCCCCATTGGAAGACAAATGGGAGCTTAGAGTCACTGATGGAGAGAAGTGGACACTGATAATGAGATTGGTGTTGAAACATTGCATGCATGAAACAAAATCAATCATGAATAACTTTATAGTTGCACAGTAACTATATTAAAACAAGTGAATTAAAAATATTTTAAATATAAAACACTATAAATAGAAATTTACTAAATTTTTCATCTGTCAATAACCCTGAGCAATTTAAATTTGAATATTCCTAAAAACTTGACCATATTTGCAGGCGTATAAGATGACCCTTCAACCCATGAAAAACTTCCTAAAAGTCTTAAAAGTAAGTTACTTCTTAAAAGTAAGAGGGGTGCGGATCACTCGTCCCTGAAGCTGGAACAAGTTTCAGCATGCCGTATACCAGTATATAATATGACTTCTACTTTTAGAAAGTTTTTCATGGGTGGAAGGGTCATCTTATACACCGGCAAATACAGTAAATTACAGAAAGATAATCAGACAAAAATGGACAGAGTAAAATGAATTTTGATGAATAAATCAAATCTTTGTAACAAAATTAAGATAGCAATTTATGACCTGGAAATTTTATCTTACTAAAATTTATGGGTACATATAAAATATTTAGTGTAAAAACTATAATCTAGGTTATAGAGAGGATTTAAAAGCTCTAATTAAAGAATTAATTCTTCAATATGAAATTTATATAAGAAATAATAGCCCTACCTGAGAACACTGATTTATTAAAATAAAAATAAGGGAGAATTTAAGCACTAAATACAATTTATATAAGTATTGTCTAGAAATATTTGCATTGTTGTATTATTAATTAAGTTGCTGATACACTGGGAGAGAGTATTTGTGAAATCAAAATGTTAGAACCAAAATGTTAGTAGAGCAAGATGAAATCTCTAAAAATAAATGAAAACTCTAGAGCCCTACAAAAATTACAGGTTAAAACCTAATTATTGTTGTTTTAGAAAAAGCAGAGGACAATTCTAAATAGTGTTTGGAAGCTCCGGGGTCAGACTATTCTCAACTTGTTAAATGCAAGAGTCCAAAAACACAATGCTGTTTATACCCTGTGATGCTGAGACCATTAGAATCTTCTCACCATTTATTATAGAATACTGAGTTAGCACTAACTTTGCCCTGAGGTCTTCAGGGCTATATACCCACCTATGTCAGGGTTCAATTAATTGCTAAAAACTCAACATAGATCATGTGGGGCATATACCTTAATCAGTATTTAGCTCCTCAAAGTTCAAATTCCTATGTCAACACAGAAAATCTTATATTTTACCCTAAATGTGTAAAATTATGCAATTGCTTCAACCTTATAATTAGAGGAAAAATCTTCTGGATATGGATATTATTGCAAATTGCTTGTTACAACAAAAAACATGAACATCTGATGAGCATAGGTTTCAGCACTGAGGATATGTTAACATTTTGAATTTAATGAAAAATTTCCCTCCAAACAGGTTCTAGAAGATAGACCTCCAAGGTAAGATATTCACATAACTTTGCCATGAATATCTTTCAACAAGTCACAAGAAAGTTTTAACACTCTATTATCTAAAGGAATGTAATCAAGGGTCTTCTGAGAATTTTGGTCATTACCAAAAATAATTACCTGTACCAAAAAATACATATAATAAGGGGAATTTCTAATAGGAGAGCATCTTATACTATAATACGAATTTCTTTTTCCTTATTATGAATCTTCTTCCACATTCCCTAAAGCCTTACATTATTTCATTTGTTAGTTTTGTTTATTAACCACATTTACATTTCCTTGGAATACACGTATATAGACAAAGTCCTCACAAATACAAAATTAAATTTGTTTTATTTCTCTCTGACAAATCTAATGCTAATAGGATTTTTCAATAATCCTGACAATAGTCATGAAGAGTAGAAATTTTCCTTCTATCTTATTAGCTGCTATTAAGGGCTTAACAATTTATCTTTGTTGGTGTAATGTTTTGCATTAAAAAATTAAGTCCTATATAAAAAAGATATTCATTTTCATCGGTATAACATATTTCATTGTATAGTACTTAATTTGTTAAATTCAAAAGATTAACACAAACAAAGATAAATTACTAACACCCTAGTAGCAACTAGTCAGAGAAAAGGACATAAGGAATTAAATGAATTTTGTGGTTTGTTTTTTTTTGGGGGGGGCCTCAACTGGGTTGCCCTTATATGGTTCCACTGGCTTTGAGCTCAGAAATAATTCCTGGCAGACTCAGGAGAACATATGAGCTGCTGGGAAAAGAACTTGAGTTGGCTGTATGCAAGGCAAACAATCTTGTGCTATAGCTACGGCCCCAAATCAGACAATTAACAAAATTTAAATTAAGGTTCTGCTCTGCCAGATGCCAGAGAACACAAACGTTCTTATACCCAGAGAATATGTACATTCTTTTTTTTTTTTTTTTTTTTGGTTTTTGGGCCACACCCGTTTGACGCTCAGGGGTTACTCCTGGCTATGTGCTCAGAAATCGCCTCTGGCTTGGGGGGACCATATGGGACACCGGGGGATCGAACCGCTGTCCGTTCCTTGGCTAGCGCTTGTAAGGCAGACACCTTACCTCTAGCGCCACCTTCCCGGCCCCTATGTACATTCTTTTACTCAGCTTCATTTACTACTTTAGGTGCTTTCAATAAATACAACCCACTGTTGCATAATAGTTTTTCAATTTAATAACACAATCTTATTTATGTTAATGTTAAAAAAACAAAGCTATGTTTCTCTCACTTAACTTTTCTAATATAAATTTCTACATTGTTCATATTTTGGATAACATGTTAAAGTATACAGCATGATTTCAGATAGATAGAAAAGTAAACGAGCATATCATTTTTATATATAGATCTGTAACACATATGTGGATATATGTGTTTGTTTTTGAGGCACACATATACAATTTTAAAACTGCTTATATGCATACAACAAAAAGCATAATCCTCTTGCTGCCTTTTTAAAACTTTACATTATTGGAGTGGCTAAATCACTTTCATCTGTAAAGAAATGAAATCTGTATTTTGAACACCAATGGGAAACAAATTAAGTGAAATACATTTCTAGCTTTTCTTTAGATTTAGTTTAATGATTTCTGAGATAATGACCCAAATAAATCATATTTAGTAAGTCTACAAAATTATTATTCAAATATTCCCTTAAATGCGATTTTAAATAATGTACCTAGATTATGAGACTATCAGCATAACCTTGGTTGAGAGAGTGAAATTCTGAATCAAACTTACAAATTACTGTTTTTACTGAGTATTTTTAAAGTCAAAGATTAATTTTCTAGGCCTTTCTTAAGGGATATCCAAATTAACAGAGCTGTCAAAATCACCTGAGGGGATTGAAGTAGGCAGCATCTAAGTTTGAATTTTAGTCTTTGCTGAACAAGCTCCTTAAGTAACTAAACCTTTTCCAAGGTTCTCTAAATATCCTCTTTGAAAAGTATTTGATGGGCCAGAGAACGGTATATTAGGCAGGGTTCTATTTTTGCAGAAAGTCAAATTAGGTTCAAAGCTCCAAATCCCGTCTGGTTGACCAATGCCCTCCAGAAGTTATTTCTTTTTTTGTTTGTTTGTTTTTTGGGGCCACACCCAGTGACTCTCAGGGGTTACGCCTGGCTATGCGCTCAGAAATCGCTCCTGGCTTGGAGGACCGTATGGGACATTGGGGATCAAATTGAGGTTCGTCCTAGGCTAGCTTGGGCAAGGCAGACGCCTTACAGCTTGCGTCACCGCTCTGGCCCCATCCAGAAGTGATTCCTAAATTCAGAGCCAGGAGTAAGCACTGAACACCAAAATGTGTTACTCAAATGCAAAGCAAATCAGTAAAATATATTTAAAAGCTAGGATTTTGAATTAAATGGCTAGAGCTTTGCATGTGGGAGTGTATTGCATGGGTCCCAAAGATTTCTAAGAATGTACCTTAGATCCTGTGTCTAATTTTTGAATTTTAAACAAGATAACATTTTCATAACTTTATATTAATAATGCACACAATGTTTTGCAGATTAATTTTTAAAATATTTAAAATCATAAAATAATACTTTTTGTGCAAAATAAGAACAAAGCTTATATTGAAAAATAGAATAGCTTAAGCAAGTCTGTAGTTTCTCACATATATTTAAAAATAGCTAATTATTATAAATGAATTTCAGCACTTTAAACATACAATTAACATTTTTAAATATATATTTTGAATGTGTTTGAATTATTTTTATATCATATAGAATTAATGACTCATTAATAATTAAAACCGAGACTATGTGTGGTCTTCTCTTTATTGCTGTAGGGCTCACTGGATATTTAATTTGACATTTATTTTTGTATTGTTATGGTATTTCAATTACCCTTTTCATGTTTTCTCTCAAACTGAGGTTGATAGCCACTAGAAGGACTCCGCCCATTTTCAGCATATTTTAATTTTTTTAAATTTTTTTTTCTTATTATTTACCCCATTCTATTGCTTTTCTTTCCCTCAAACAAAACCACATAACTCGATTTATCTAGCTTAGCCTCTCAAAAAGAGGGAGAAACAAGGGAGGGCACCAGGACCAAACAGATGTATGATCACTGATAGTAAGCTAGACAAAGAGGGGACCACCTACTCTAGCAGCCCCGGGGTGTGTGTGTGTGTGTGTGTGTGTGTGTGTGTGTGTGTGTGTGTGTGTGATGGTGGGGGATATGGGTTGCAGAAAGGAAACGGGGAAGGAGGGAGGACAAATTTGGTGGTGGGTATTCCCCTGATTCAATGTTAATATGTACCTAAAATACAAATGTGAAAGATATGTAAGCCACTATGATCAAAATAAAAATCAAAAAATGGATATGACCTTTAAGATAAATTTAAATTTAAGCAAATAAAAGGTCATAGGAAAGTAACTTCTCTGTTTCTCTTTACCAAGTACTAGATAGCAGTAAAATAGATTTCAGTTAAAAGACAGGATCTTGAAATAAGAAAGATGGCATAGCACATAACGAAAGAAAAGAAAGGAAGAGAAAAAAAATAGGTATAACTGGGGACAACAATTTCAATAATCACACCCAAACAAAGAAATCGACCAAAAATAGATAGGTAAATAAAAATAATAATAATAATAATAAATGAAGATAAAAATAATATATAAAAAATAACCAAGGTTTTTTGCTTTTTGTATTTTTGTTTTTTCCCTCCTGCCCTGGCACAGTAAATATTGGGGTCATTCGAAAAGGAATTCACTTGGCCTAAGAAATATGGGGTTTCTTCGTCGTTGGAGTATATTGTCATGGGATCAACTCTAGACTCTGTTCAGGATCATTTACTCTCCGGTGGTGTTTTTGTGGTGTGTGGAAGACTTCTGCTCTGTCCTGGGTGATACAATCAGACCTCTGTGTTTAGAGGTCTCAGTATCTGCACAGATTCTGAGGTGGGACTTAAGATGAAGTCAGTCTTTGTGGTTCTAGAGGTTCTGTTCCCTCAGTGTCATTTTAATCCATCTTCTGTGGTTGGTGATCTTGGTCTTTGCACTGAACCTAGGATGGCACCTAGGACAGCGTCTTTCTTTGTGCTTCCAGAAGCCCCATTCCGTTACAATTGTCTCTGCCAGACCTTTGGAACTGGGGATCCTGTTTATTGTGCAGGTCATAGTTCAAATACTAAACTAGGGCTTTTTTATTGGTCCCAAGATGTATACAGTCTGGTCATGGTTCTAGCAGCCAGTCATCTGTAAATCGCGATCTTGGCTTTTGGACCTACCAAAGGGTGACAAGTCTTCTGGTTTTGTCTTGTCGTTAGCTGGTAAGGTAGGCTAATCTGCTCTAAGGTCATTTTTGTTTGTTTTGTTTTGTTTATTTGTTTGTTTTTTGTGGTGCTTATCTATATAGCTGGAGTCCTCACTGGATATTTGACACTTCTTTTGGTACTGGTGGAGTGTTTCACCTTCTTTTTCTCCTTCATCTCTCAAATCAATGATGAGAGCCTCTAGAAGGATTCCGCCCATTTTCAGTGTATTAGACTCTTACCCCAGTTTATTACTTTTCTCTTTTTCAAACAAAACCACACAACTTGAACTAGCTAGTCCTGCCTCCAGTTAGAGGGGGAAATAGGGGAGGCATCAAGACCAAACAGGTGCAAGACTACTAAGTAGTAGGTTAGATACAGAGGGGACCACACATTCTAGCCACCCTGGGGGTGAGAAAAGAGGAAATGGGAGGTAGGACAAAAACGGAGGTGTAGGGAGGACAATTTGGTGATGGGAATCCCCCCTAATTTTATGTAAATATGTGCCTAAAATATTATTGTCAACAATATGTAAGCCACTATGATCAAAATAAAAATTATATTAAAAAAAAGACAGGATCAAACATTTTAACCAAACTGGTGGCAATGGTAGTGGCGTGGGACGGATTCTGGTAATATTGGTGGATGC
This sequence comes from Suncus etruscus, assembly GCF_024139225.1. Lineage (NCBI taxonomy): Eukaryota > Metazoa > Chordata > Mammalia > Eulipotyphla > Soricidae > Suncus > Suncus etruscus. Next base: position 37,129,985 of record NC_064852.1, read on the forward strand.
AGTTGACAATCATGGTGTGATTGGTGCTGAAATATCTTATGATTAAAACTTAACTATGAATAACTTTGTAAGTCACAATGGTTTAAATTAAAAATATTCTTACAGTAAAAATACAGGGTATGTGTGAGACAGTATTCATGAGAGATCTGGAAAGCTTTTTCCAGGCATAGAAAACTATATATGTCTAGATAAGAGATAAGACTACATGAATTATTAAAAGAAATCCAGTTGACCTCATATACTGAGAATCAGATAAAAACAATTTAAGAACATAAATGCCAGATTATGCAAGTTTTTAAAATTTATAGCAAGGGGGATTCTTTTTAAAATGTATATTTTTAACTGTGTACACTGTGTTTTACAATACTGTTCTCAGTATGGTAATGCACAAAATATATCAGTACTACAGACAAGTTGACTTTGAATGCAGAACTTTTAAGTAGATGGGTGGCATAAAATCACTTTTAATGAATATTACTCTGGTTGCTATTGGGACATTTATTTAGTTTTGCATAGGGTTTCCTTTAGACATAATTTTATTGTTTCAGATTAAAATAGAAACAGATAAGAATATTCATTGTGATGGGAAAACAGATTGATTATGTCTTAGCACTTGTATATATATATTTATTTATTTATTTATTTATTTATTTATTTATTTATTTATTTATTTTTGGTATTTTGGGCCACACCCGGTAGTGCTCACACACTCCTGGTTCTGTGTTCAGAAATCACTCCTGGCAGGCTTGGGGATCCATATGGGGCACCAGAAATCAAATCACTTTCTGTCCTGGATTGGCCTCGTTCAAGGCAAATGTCCTAGCACTGTGCTATCTCTCAGGCCCCTTGTATTTCAAATGTAAATATTCCACGAATATTGAAAATTGTCTTTAATACATTTTAACATTGGCTTATGGATCACACTCTTCCATGTCCAGATTACTCCTGGCTTTGTGTCCAAAGATTAATGTTGTTGGTGATAAATGGGAGCTTGTTGGGGACTAAATTCAGGTCAGTCAGCTGTGAGGCAAGTGCCTTATCTGCTATACTAACTCTTAGGTACTATTGATATTGTCTAGATTCATCAAATTAAAAAATGAACATTATTGTCAAGATATTTCAAAACCATTTTTATCATAGAACATACTCCATTTCAGTAATTATTTTCTTTCTTAATTTAATGTGAACACCAGAATTACAGTTCTTCACTTAAACATTCAAATACCAAATAATTCCAGTCAAATTTATTCCCTAGATATCTAAATAAAGTCTCACTTTTGTTTTCCTTTACAATAGTACCATTTTTTGAATGATGGCAATAAGTTTCCCTTAGTATTATTTTTTAGGAAAGTAATCTTAAAGGGTTTTTTAAGTTTATATTCCCTCTGTTGCCTAGTCTGCATGTTACTGAATGGAATGACTAATATAATTTCTTTAGCTGAAAGATTTAGAAAATGTAATTTAGATTTAGAAAATTTAATTCTCATAATCAAAATACATAGTTTTGATATTTGTTATAGAATACATGTTATAACATGTATTGATCATAGTATATGATGAGGAATTATTATTTAATAATAATTTCTTTTAAACACACTGTCCTAATACTTGCTTCTCTAGTATTAGAATTATATTGGTCCTTCATCTGATTCAGAGCCTCTAAATCTTCTAAATCCTAAATCAGATTTAGATGTCACATACACAAAAAATTTCAACTTGATGTCTTATTCTGGGAACTGACTTTATGTTTTTAAAATGTTAAACATGTGGATATATATGGCAGATTATTGAGTTTGGTTATAAAGGGAAGTGATTTCCATATTGGTATTTCTGTATTTTACTATATTTTTTCTGGAGTAAAATTAGAGAAACTTCAGAATGAATTCAAGAAATTTTATTAATAAGACTATTACTGTTTTATATTTGTAAATAAGCATCCTTTATTTTTCATACTTTTTAGAAATTTATTTTTTATTATTTTACTCTTTTAAAATAAATACTATATGGAAAAATTATGAGAGCATTTTTTCTTGGAGTATATGATTAAAATTGTTTTCAAAAACTGTCCTATGATAATAGACATTATTTTGATTTCTCAGTATTGAGTCTTTTTGATTTTTTAAATTAAAAATAGAGATTAATCAGAAAATTTAAAATAAAATATGAAGGCAATTCATTTAACCCAAAGAATATTTTAGGCAAATCATTTTAAATATCAACTTGATAGTATTAAAATTTAGAGGCTGGGGTCCGGAGAAATAGCACAGTGTTAGGGCATTTGCCTTGCATATGGCTGATCCAAAATGACCTTGGTTTGATACCTGGCATCCTGTATGGTTTCCTGAGCCAGGAGTGATTTCTTAGCTCATAGCCAGGAGTAACTTCTGAGAGTCACAGGGTGTGGTCCAAAAAGGAAAAAATAAATAGAGGCTGTAAAAATGTCGTTAACATATTTTTGTTATATCAATCTTAATTCAATAATAAAAGCAAATATACCATTTATATTTAAGTTTAAATAAAGTCTATAAAATGTTGAAATTTGATATTGTATTTGAATATTGTGTAAACCTACTAGCTGTGTCTCCCACTAAAGTGACATAAGGTATAACTTAGTTTGATGCTAACTTCCTCCCCACATAGGGGATTTCTTATCCTTTATCCTCCATTTTACTATGAACTGTTCTACCTTCTAAAAAATGATATGGAAAATTAGAGAAATTTAACCTGGAAATTTCCATGATAGTTAAATTCTGAAAGGGTTGAAGAACTTGCTCTTGATATTAGGAAGCCATTTCTTGTAGTAAGACAACAGACTGAACAAAGAATACAGACAGATGACTGGAGTAAACCTGTTACCTTACAGGTTATAATGCATCGTTTCCCAATTTCATACTGTACTTGTATCTTTTAGATATAGTTAATGCAAATAGTCAATCCAGTATCATTCAGTATTGTCTGAGAGTTACTTCATTCAGCCCCTCTTATATAACAATGATATAATATTACTTTCTTTAGTGATTCTAAGAAGCAAGCAAATCATCTTATAGTAAGTTTGGAACATGAAAACTGACAGTAGTTCATTTTACCTTGGAAGCTGTAGTTCTGAGAATAACAAATACATGGGGAAAAGTAATGAAAATAGAAAGTTGCAATTTTTATCTACTCAACAATAAAAATGCAATAGAATCTGGCATTTTGATGGGAAGATACATTATCTGACTTAGATCATATATAGATTGAAGAGTTAAAAGGCTCCAGATTGAGTCAGGAGACATACATCATGCTGCTTTTGCATGGAGGAATGAGCAGATCAAATAAGTAGGTGCAAAGGCAAAAATTTAAACTCTGATAATTATCAAACAATACATTTTATTTTAAAGGAATAAAAATACTTAGAAAATATACAGTGTCTTAAAAATAGATAATGCGAATTTCATACTAAAAGTTGAACAAAATAATAAAATTCAGAACTGCATTTTTATAATATACTATTGGAAATTTGCCTGATTAATTTTGGAATTAAATTAAGATGAAAAGATGTTAGATAAACATAAAGGTGTTAGTGTAGTAAAAAATTGAAAGAAAATAAAATGCTGAAAACTAACAAACAAACAAAATGACCAAATAAAGATTTAAAAAGAATGTAGGATATGGGAGGTAGGACAAAAACGAAGGTGTAGGGAGGACAATTTGGTGATGGGAATCCCCCCTGATTTTATGTAAATATGTACCTAAAATAATATTGTCAACAATATGTAAGCCACTACGATCAAGATAAAAATTATATTAATGTGTGGGTTCCCAGGCATCTTCCTATCACACCCCCTGACCTTCTTCAGATTGGTAAAAATTTGCGGCAGGGAGGTCTTGGAAGAGTTCTTGCATTGGGGATACTTTTGGACCTAGGTCCGGTTTCAAGAGACAGTCCATGTTAGGGGGAGTTGGTAGGGAGGGCCTCGCAGCATGAGTCCGCAGGGGAGTTGGCTGTCTTTTCTTGCCCGGGACGAGGTGTGGGTTTGACTGGGTGTCCCTTCTCTTGGGTGCTGGGTACTGGTTCGTTGGGGTAGGAGGTCGATCTTGTTGCCTAATAGATTAAGGACTGAGGGTGAAGTGTTTTAATATAGAGGGAGGTCTGGATGGGATTGAGGGGTGGAGGGATAGTTCCAGAGGGGGGAAAGGGTAAGGTGTATGGAAGGGGTAGGGAGGGAGAAAAGAGAAAAATACATTAGAAAGAAAGGGAGAAGAGAAAGGATAGAAAGTAAAGAAAAGAATAGAAAAGAAAAAATAACCAAGAAAGTGGTGAGAAGAGAGGAGAAAATAGCTAGGGAATGCTGGTTTGCTTGAATGTGTTCAGTGAATAGAGCATGTAGTTTGGGTCTGTACGTCGCTGTTACTGCTTGGGTGGTCTGACTGGTCACGTGCTTGAAACCCTAAAAGAAGGTAAACCTAGGGACGTAATTAAAAAACTCCCTAAGAACAAAAGCCCAGGCCCAGATGGATTTACAAGTGAATTCTATCAAACATTTCAAGAAGACTTACTACCACTTTTCCATAGGCTTTTCCAAACCATAGAAAAAACAGGAATCCTCCCCAACTCTTTTTATGAGGCTAATATCACACTCATTCCCAAAGAAGGCAAAGACACCACCAAAAAAGAAAACTACAACCAATCTCACTAATGAACATAGATGCAAAGATACTTAACAAAATCTTAGCAAACCGAATTCAGCACTTCATCAAAAAGATCATACATCACAACCAAGTGGGATTCATACCAGGAATGCAAGGTTGGTTCAACATACGCAAATCAATCAATTTGATACATCACATCAACAACACGAAAGACAAAAACCACATGATCATATCAATCGATGCAGAGAAGGCATTTGACAAAATCCAACATCCTTTCATGTTAAAGACACTCAGAAAAATAGGGTTAGAAGGAACTTTCCTCAAGATAGTTACAGCTATATATGAAAAGCCAACAGCCAACATTATACTTAATGGCGAGAAACTAGAAGCATTCCCACTAAGGTCAGGAACTAGACAAGGCTGTCCACTCTCTCCACTCTTATTCAATATAACCTTAGAAGTCCTAGCAATAGCAATCCGACAAGAGAAGGGAATCAAAGGAATTCAAATAGGGAAAGAGGAACACAAGCTATCTCTATTTGCCGACGATATGATGATATACATTAAAAACCCTAAAGAGTCCACAGTAAAACTCCTAGAAACAATCAGCCAATACAGCAAAGTGGCTGGATACAAAGTCAATACACAAAAGACAGTAGCGTTTCTATATACAAAAAATGAAGTTGAGGAGAGAGAGATTAAAAATACAATTCCATTTAAGATAGTATCAAAAAATATCAGGTATCTAGGAATCAACCTTACAAGAGAAGTGAAAGACCTATACCAGGAAAACTTCAAAACACTCCAGAAAGAAATTGAAGACGATCTAAAGAAATGGAAGAACATCCCATGCTCATGGATAGGTAGAATTAACATAATCAAAATGACTATCCTACCCAAACTCCTATATAGATTTAATGCAATCCCTATCCAAATCCAGACACAATTCTTTAAAGAATTAGAACAATCATTAACAAAATTCATCTGGAACCACAAAAGACCCAGGATAGCCAAACACATACTGAAAAACAAGAAGCTGGGTGGAATCTCCTTACCTAACTTGAAACTATACTATAAAGCCATAGTAATCAAAACAGCATGGTACTGGAACAGAGACAGGACTTCAGACCAGTGGGTCAGGACAGAATTCCCAGACATAAACCCTCAGATATACAGCCAACTAATATTTGATAAAAGAGGCAAGAATCTGAAATGGAACAAAGAAAGCCTATTCAACAAATGGTGTTGGCACAACTGGAAAACCACATGTATGAAAGTGAAAATCAACCCATACCTCACTCCTTATACAAAAGTCAACTCAAAATGGATCAAAGACCTTGAAATCAGACCCGAATCTATAAAGTTTATTGAGAATAAAATAGGGAGAACACTCGAAGACCTATATATCAAAAAGGTCTTTGAGAATGGAGCACCAATGGCAAGAACCTTAGCAGCAAACATAAACAAATGGGACTACATCAAACTAAAAAGCTTCTGCATGGCGAAAGAAACCTTACTTAATGCAAGAAGACAGTTAACAGAATGGGAAAAAATCTTTTCACTAGACATATCAGATAAAGGGCTGATATCTAGAACTTACAAAGCACTCAGAAAACTGAGCCCCTCAAGACCATGGCGTGTTTTTGGTTTGTTTGTTGGTTTTTGTTCTGTTTTTTGTTTGTTTGTTTGTCTGTCTGTTTGCTTTGTTTTTCGGCTGTTTTTTTGTGGTGCTTATCGATATAGCTGGAGTCCTCACTGGATAATTGACACTTTTTTTGGTACTGGTGGAGTGTTTCACCTTCTTTCTCTCCTTCATCTCCCAAATCGATGATGAGAGCCTCTAGAAGGATTCCACCCATTTTGGGAGTATTAGACTCTTACCCCAGTTTATTTATCTTCTCCTTCTCAGGCAAAACCATGCAACTTGAACTAGCTAGTCCTGCCTACAGTTAGAGGGGGAGATAAGGGAGGCATCAAGACCAAACAGGGGCAAGACTACTAAGTAGTGGGTTGGATACAGAGGGGACCACATATTCTAGCCGCCCTGGGGGTGAGGGAAGAGGAAATGGGAGGTAGGACAACAACGGAGGTGTAGGGAGGACAATTTGGGGATGGGAATCCCCCCTGATTTTATGTAAATATGTACCTAAAATGTTATTGTCAACAATATGTAAGACACTATGATCAAAATAAAAATTATATTAAAAAAACAGCTAAAAATACTCACAAATAAAAAAAAATTATATTAAAAAAAAAAGAATGTATAGGAATTCTGGCCATACAGGCACAAAATTATACTCTGCATTTGACAAGGTAAATAATACATTACTATCCAAAGAAAACCAAAAAACCAAAAGACAAAAATAAATTACTTATTAGAAAAAAATAAAACAAAGTTACAAAGAACCTTTTGGTATTCCCCAGAAAAATTGGTATAAATAAAATAGATTTAAAAATAATGAAACATAAAAGGCTTATCTTTGCTGAGATTCCTAACTGCCAAAAATTCCAGGAATACACTTTCTGTGCCTAACATCTCTAGGGACCTTTCAGAGCCAGGACAGGCTTCCTTTCCACCTTTAGTATCTGTACTTTTAGAAGTCTCTGCAGTCATGCTCATGAACCACTGCTGTTGCCATATGGCGAATCAGCCCAACTTCACAAAGTCTCAAAGTCTTGGACTGCACAACATCTTTATAATTTTAATGCTGACTTTCAGTATAAATACACAAAATTAGATTTATAAATATCATATAAATCGCATAAGCCTAACAAAAACAAGTCAACAAAAACAAATAGCTCACCAAGCAATAGTTTAGTAAATCTTCAGAAAATAGCATAATGCCCCCTTTGCCAGATATGACAACTTACACAAATTTTGTTTAAAAGAAATTTTAATGTTAATTTCATTACTATTTAGTTGTACCAAGTGATAATAAGTAAAGTATTCTTACCTACCATGAGGCAGGTTGGAGGGAGGTTGGGAAACTATATAGACAACAGTAGAGGGATTACTATATTGGTGGTGTGGTTGGTGTTGAAACATTGAATATCAGAAATAATTATATTATGAACAATTCTGTTAACCATGTATTTAAAATAAGAAGGCTGAACTGGAGAAGACTTTTATATTACTTCTGAGAATTAGTATTCATAAATCCGATTTATTTATGTTGCTTTTAGGGTCAAACATTGTATGAATGAAACTTGATTATGAACAACTGTATATCATGATGATTCAATTAAAAGTACTTTTATAAAATATATAAGACTGTTGTTTTATAACTTATTTTCATCCAAAACAAAGACCTTCCCTTGCCTCCTTGCTCCTCCTCTTATCTACCCTATTTCTTTATATATAAAAGGCTGACCTAAAGGAGACAAACTCAAGATAAGCCTTTTGTTGGCTATTTCCCCCACCTTCTGTTGTGGATTGAAGTATTCTAAGATTTATTTTTTGTATTGCTACATAATTTTAGATTTATTCAGAATATTTAATATAATTAATCATGTGTGAATAAAGATAGAATAAAACAAGTACCAAATGTGATATACTAAGAAACATATTTTTGGTAATCATAGAAATAATAGTGAGGGTAAGGTGCATAATTTACAAGTGGGTATCCCGAATTATCATCTCCAGCACTACATATGATTCCCCCAAACACCTTCCAAGAATGTTTCATGAGTCTTGACATCTAAGAATCGCCAGGTGTGACCCTTCAAAAAAATAATAAACAACAACAAGAAGAAATGCATTTGGTCTGTGTCCTCAGCATCTAACACAAAACTTTAAAAAATCACTGAGTAATAGAAGTGTATTTTTGACTTATAAGAAACCATTTAAATACACTTGAGTTTTCTGCTGATGAGATGATTTAATGTGGAGTCCTAATAGAGATCACTCCTGGGATGAACTAAAGAAGACCCATAATCAGAAAGTTGAACTTTTTAGTCTTATCTACAAGCCACTGGGAAAGATTAATATGGAGCCGTAAACTAAGCTCTATAAAACCTCTTGAAGGAAATTTGATGAACTTTTAGGTTAATTAACATACCTAAAGATACTCTCCAGTTGCATGTTTATAGAGACTACTGTACTTAGTACCCCCCAAACTCCCTTTTTATACCATTTTATATTGTTCATCTGTATCTTTTAAAATAAATGTGTAAATTTTAATTAAATCATTCTTGGAGTTCTGTGAATCACTCTAACAAACTATCACATTTCAAGAGGGAGTTATGGACATAAATCAGTTCCAACTAAGGAAAATATGGGTTTGTGATTTGTACATAAAATGGGAACTTTTTATGCTGCTAAGCTTTTTATCTGTATCTCTGAATCTATCTCCAAGTAGAATGAGAAATAGCTTTGTAATATATATATATATGTATATATATATGTCTCAAATTGATCAATAATGGATAATTTTCATTCAGCAACCTTAACACACACATACACACACTAACTCATTTCTGAAATAACTTTACATAAGTACATTAAGTGTGTAGTACTATCATAATAAAGTCCAATATTTCAGTGTTCATTGAAAATTCAAGAGTTGCTTGACAGATGTTTTTGTTTGTTTTGGGGCCACATCCGGTGACACTCAGGGATTACTCCTGGCTATGCGCTCTGAAATTTTTCCTGGCTTGGGGAACCATTTGGGACACTGGGGGATCTAACTTCAGTCCATTATAGGCTAGCGCGGGCAAAGCCTTACCGCTTTCACCACCGCTCTAACCCCAATTTGGTAGATTATTTTTAAAGCAAAATATGTTGCACTGGTGAATTGGGCTGCTTCTTTTTTTTGTTTTAATAACTAAAACCCAACCACAAACATGTTTGTGACATTGGTGCTTAAATAAAGATACTTAAATTAAAAAAAATTACACCAAGAGAAAAATTCACAGTAATTTAGATGAATCTACTGCATCATTTCTTTTTGTTAAAGGGTTATTACCTGGCTCTGAGCTCAGTGATCACTTCTGGTGAGGCGCCTGAAATTATATGTACTGTAAGGTATCCAAACTCAGTTGGCCAGAGGGAAGACAAAGAGTTGGCCAGAAGAAAGGCTAAGAGCCTATTTGTTCCTCACTGGTCCTTTTGTCCATTTTACAAGAAAATTTAATGCTATAAATAGATTTTAGAAGAAATATATGAGCAGAAAAAATTGCACAGAATAATTAATTAGATAGTTTTTATTTCAGGTACAAAAGACACATATAGTGAATAATAACTTAAATACTAATTAAATATTTAATTAAAATGCATCTATATATGTCTTTCTAAAATGAATGAATAATAGTGTAAAGAATTTGATCTTTATATTACTTTGGAAAAATACTGAAATCATTTTGACAGCTTTAAAATTTAGTATCTTAAAAGTTCTAAAAGTTTACAAATTAAGTTTTACAGTAAAGATTTTAAAATTTGCATATTGTTGACAATGTCTTAAAACTGCTATCATAAGGAGAAACTTGGGGAAACATTTACACTATTCATTTTATATTAGCTTTCTGCAAAAACTAGCAATTACATTTTAAACAATCATACAAAGAAATGTATGCTATTTATAATTGTGAAAACTGAATCTATCTATAATGCATATTAATTATTTGGGATGTTTAAAGAGACTATAGTACAATCATTTAATTGTCATGTAGTCAAAAGTAACACCTGCTTCAGAAGAATATTTAATCACTGACATGGAAAGTGGAATGGCAGGGAACATATTAGAAATAACAATGTTTATTCCAGTTATGATACCTGACTAAACATCTTACATATTTGTACATATATATTAAAATGTTTACTATAAGTTTATATATTAAAATTGTATTTAAAATAATTTTTAAATTTTCTGGTAGATAAATATTCACCTGCAGTTAAATTTTTTTCGGCCACACCCGGTTACGCTCAGGATGTGAGCTATGAGCTAAGACATATTTCTTGGCTTGGGGGACCATATGGGACACTGGGAGATTAAATCGTGGTCCATCCTAGGCTAGCATGTGCAAGGCAGATACCTAACTTCTTGTGTGAGCACTTCAGCTCCCAGTTAAATTTTGTTAGGACTAATAGACCAATATATTAGTAGAAAACACTGCTGTAATTTTTATTGTTAAGAGAGGGTCTAATAATTACATACATTAAGTAATGAATGAGAATTTTATCTTCAAGCTGAAAAAATTAACAATTATAGTAGCATTTAATATTTGATCATTTATGTACATAGTTTAGCTAAGTAGTCATTTCACAGTATAATTTGAGTTTTTATATATAATAACAATTTTTTAAAATATGGAAAATTCGTATTTTTTATTTTTGGGGGACCACATATGGTCGTGTTAGGTAGTTTTTGTCTTTCTGCAGGGATCACTCCTGGAGAAGTTTGAGAGAAAATCAAGGATACTGGAGATGGATGTGGGTCGGCTATAAGTAAGGCATGCACTCTACCATCTGTACTCTGGGCCCCAGAGAAGGTATTTTATGGCTAAATAAATCTATATATGTATATGACTTCTACTAGTATAAACTGGCCAAAACAGACAAAGCGGTACATATTAGATATAAGATCAGCAGGAAGATTAGAAACTTTGATTATGGTGGAAGCTCACTCTACTAGTACACTTAAGGCAGAAACTCTAACACTGCTATCTCAATGATAAAAAGTATAGATATTTTATCTTGTAAGAAAATTATGACATTAAACTTTGATTGCTAAAATAATTACTTTGATATTAAGCACACTTTATGAGTACTAATTTATAAATACTTATAATAAATTACATTTACGATAAGTTTGTTTTTTGTAAAATTAAAGCTTCCTTTTAAAATATTTTTAAAACTTTTTAGAATAAAGGTTGAGTTTTAAATATAAATTAATGAGTTTGACATCTTGTTAAATAGATACTGTTCTATTACAATTTCAATATAATCTGCCACAACTTTTAAAAGTACTGAATATTAATCTCACCTCATCAATATGAATAATTTTCCTTTAGATAAAAACAGATGGTCTGTATTTCTAACTCAGAAGTTACCCTCCCTATCCCAGTAACTTCTACTGGTTATAATAGAATTTCCCAGATTTATTTCATTGTTGTCCATATGGTTTAGAGATTTTATGCTTACTCATAAGAGACAAAAAGGAAAGCAAGCAAAAATAGAAGCTTTTTACATTCTGAAGGTATTGCTTTGGATTTCTTACTATTAGTAAAAAAAAATCTGTACACAACTTGTTACTAGCTTGCTTTTTAAAATACTGTTGCTAAGATATTGCTTTGTTCATATTCCACTAAGTAAATTTACAGCTTGTCAGATGATATTATTAAATGTTCAGGACTTACATGGAGGACCATATGAGGTACTGGTGTTTAAACCCATTGCTCTATTGCTCTAGCCTTATCCAATGTTCTTAAATAGCCGAAGTATTCTCAGCAATAAATAATAGAAATTTTAACAAACTTTTAATAAACAGTAAAAAATAGAAAGTTAATTATAATAAGCTTCTATTAAACTTTTAATAAATAGTTAATCATATTTAGGGGAACAATTATAATCTTTGCATTTTAGCAAAATTTTAGTAAAATAAAACAATTTAATTCCTGTATTATAAAAAATGGAATGAGTTCTAAATTCCATCATCATTAAAGTTGGTGGTAATAATATATTTTATCTCTTAAACTCTCAGTAAACATTATCCTCATGCACTAATTTACTAGATTTTTTTATTGTTAAGTATACAAAATAAGGGGTAGTAGAGTTAGCACAGCTATAGGGCGTTTGTCTCGCAAGCAGTCGATTCAGGATGGACAGTGGTTGGAATCCTGGCATCCCATATGGTCCCCCATGCCTGCCAGAAGTGATTTCTGAGTGCAGAGTCAGGAGTGATCCCTGAGTGCTGTCCGGTGTAGTGTCCCCACCCACAAAAAAAAGGTATACAAAATAAGCAAAATTTTAATAAAGTTACTTTTTTTGGGTGGGGGGTTTGGGCCACAGTTGTTGGAATTTAGGGTCACCCTGGCTCTACGCTCAGAAATCACTCCTGGCAGGCTCAGGGGACCAAAATGGGTGCCAGGGATCAAACCTGGATCAGTCCCAGGGTTGCAGAGTTCAAGGCAAAAGCCCTATGCATTGTGCTATAGCTCCAGTTCTAAAGTTACGTTTTTAATTGTTAAACATAATGGTTTATTTTATTTTATCAATTATTATATTTTTAATTTGCATTCACTTCAAATCTAGATATTTCATGATTTGGATTCTTATACAATATTTGTAATTTTGATGGAATTACGTTATTTGTATCTCTTATTTTATTATATTATTGTATTGTATTGAATTATTGTTGTTGTATTTATTATTTTATTTGTATCTATTTTTATACACTTCTTAGAAAACAAAAATAAATTTTAACACTAGGGAGAAGATCTCTACTGGTTACTATTTAATTGTACTAATGGTCTTAAGCTTCTAAATTCAGCAGAATATTTTGTCTGCGTGTATGTGGTTTTTGGGCCACATCTAGTGACCATCAGGAGTTACTCCTGGCTATGCGCTCAGAAATCGCTCCTGTCTTGGGGGACCATATGGGATGCCACGGAATCAAACTGTGGTCTGTCCTAGGTCAGCTGTGTGCAAGGCAAAGGCCTTGCCATTGTGCCACCACTCAGGCCCCAGAAGAAAGTTTTAAAACAAAGATCTAATTCACCTTTTTGAAAAGATTAAAATATTTAAGAAAAGAAAGTTTATTTTATTTTATTTTAGGCCTTATGGGCTAATATAGTCTCTGTGTTCTCTGATGATGCTTGTGGAAAAATGTGATTCAGGGAAGTCTACTGAGTACAGAGCATGTGTTCCAGTCCCCTGAACAATCTCTTTAACCAAAATTCAGTATTTATAAAGGTTTTAAAAATAATGTATTGTCGCAAACATTAAAGATAAATTCTTTACACCTAGGGAATTAGTAGCCTAGAGCTGTATCTAGCAATATTAAAAACAAAAGTATTGTATATTATTTATATTCATATTAACTTATAAATATGTTTACTTAAAAGACTAAACTTTTTTCACTTGAAAAGCTTTAGGTAAATAGCAGAGAGAAGAGAGAATAGTCATTTGAGCCCTCTAGGACTCCTTTCTCATATTCAAGTTGGATCAACATATAACCAATATTGCTTATTTACAAAACTTCATTCTGAAATTCTCTATACACCCCAGGAATGTTTAGAATCATGTCTAAGGTATGATATAATTTCATTAGTAAATGTTTAAATGTGTTCCTCTGAGTTAATCTTCTTTTTCTTGTAATAAATGTACTAATGTAAAAATAGCATGCTTTAAGATCAAGACCTCTGAAGTTAAGTAATCTAGTTTCCATTGCGAAAGAGAGAATGACAGTGAAGAAATATGTAGTAAGAGAAATAAGAGACATAAGTGAGAGAAAGAGAAAGAGAGCAAGTGAGAGAGATTTTGTTTTGTTTTTGGGTCACACCCTATGGAACCAAGGAGTGACTCTTGGATCTGTAGACAGAAACTACACCTTGCAGGGTCGGGGGAGTGAGTGTGTGTATGTGTGTGTGTGTGTGTGTGTGTGTGTGTGTGTGTGTGTGTGTGTGTGTGTGTGTGTATGTGTGTGTGAGAGAGAATGAATGAATGAGAGAGAAAGAGAGAGAGATCATGATGTCCAAGGTATGACTCTTACTTTATGTCTATTTGTTGACCTTACATGATGAAGACAGGCTCATTTAGCCTTTCTGACTTCTTATAGTTGTAGCCCTTATATGTTTAGTCTTGATTTTGGCCATCTTGTCCATGATCTTATTACCCTATTTTTCTCAAAATTGTCACTTACTGGCAAAGTAAATTATCTTGTTCTCATAGTCCTAACTATGTTGTTTTATTAACTCAGGAAATTTGTATAAGAAGGTGTTATCCATCTTGACTAATCATTCCTAGAGGGAGTAAAAGAAGTTTTAGAGGGCAGTCTAGATGTTATTTAACTATAGTCCATGAAGCCTAACAAAGTATATGACTTCTAAAAAACAAACAAACAAAAATAACTTGATATATCTTAACAAATATATTATTTTTTCACATTAGTTGAATCTCAAAATGATCAAATTTTTTGGGGATTGTATCTAACTAGGTACATATAAAGTCATGAATGATATAAGTATGTTAATCCAAGAGATCTGACACATGCCTGAACACCAGTCTTGAGTACTAGGTGCTGTTTTGGTATTACTGTCTCAATGATCTCTGACACAACAACAAGGTCTCTTGCTCACTGTCACCAATTTTGTAAAAGCACTGTAGGTAAACTTGTTGTGTTATTTTTCTTATTTATTGAAAACAATTTGGTGGAAGAACAAATTTGAATTTTAACGATGAACTTAAAATAAACAGATGTTGATTTCTTAATCTTGTTCACCTGGGACTATTATAAATCTTAAAGTAAAGCACTTCTATAACAAGCAATAGACTTGTCTTTTTTAAAATATTTTTGTATTGAGTAATTTTACACTTTTGTTTTTATAGCATTTTCAATAATTTAAAACAAGTATATAAGAAAAAATAATAAACCACAGTGATAATAGACTAAATTATGTCATTTTATTTTCAAAAGTAGACAATTAAAAAAACAGGTTGGTGTTCGAGAGAATGAGAAGATTTTAGTCAAAAGGTACAAATTGCTAGTTATAAAATAAACATGTTTTGTGGATCTATTTACAGCATTCTAATTATTATAGTAATTCTATATTATAAGTATAAAAGTAACTCAGAGAGTGGATCTTAAATGCTTTCACCAACAAAAGAAGGAATGATAATTATATGATAGAATGGAAGTGCTAGCTAATGCTATGGTGACAATTATTTTGCAATATGTAAGTATATCAAATCAATATGTTGTACACTTAAATGATACATTCTGTTTTAGTACTGTAATTATATCTCAATAAAGGAGATAAAATATAAATTCTAAAGAAAATGCTAGCAATAATGTTTCAAAGAATTTAAAGCATTTGAGAAAAATGGCAAAACTAAATAGCCTTGTGACAGACAGCTAAAATAGGATCAATTAGAATCGACAAAAGACAATAGAATAGTAAGAAATTTAGGTAGAAGTCACAGAATTCTCAGTTTAAATTAAAACAGGGGATAATTTATTCTCTTTATATTTTATGTCCAAAATCTTTAGAACTTTGATTTAGCTTATCTTATATAATGTAATTGGGTTATTGTGCCCAGGCCAAAATTATAAATACAAATTTTATTCTCAGCCCACATATATCTCATCTTTTAAAGTATCATTATGAACATAGAAAAATGTAAGCATGTGAATAAATTTTCTTAAGTTTTATTTTAATTTTACATTAAAATTATCACACGATATAGAAAAGTAGATATTGTGTCAGAGAGATAGCACAGCGGTGTTGGCCTTGCAAGCAGCCAACCCAGGACATAAGGTGGTTGGTTCGAATCCCGGCATTTCAGATGGTCCCCTGTGCCTGCCAGGAGCTATTTTTGAGCAGATAGCCATGAGTAACCCCTGAGCACCGCTGGGTGTGGCCCAAAAACAAAAGAAAAAACAAAGCAAAACAAAACAAAAAAAAAAACAAAAAACAAAAGAAAAGTAGATATCTAGGTAGAAAATAATATTTCAACGAATAATCACTGAAATCACCCAATTAATGTATAAAAAATGTGAGAATTTTAGAATCGACATATTTCTACATCTTAGGGCAAGTATACATAGTAGAAAAAATTCTAGCTATCCTTCTAATTTTGTCCAGTGGTATTTTTCACTAAAATCTTTTCTTGAGGAATATTTTATTCTGAGTTTTAGTTATTTATGTTGTTTTGTTTTTTAGGTCACACCCCATGGTTACACTCCTGGCTCTATGCTCAGAAATCACTTTTGGTAGGCTCGGAGAACCATATGGGATGCTGAGAATCGAATCGGGCCCATCTGGTGTTAGACGCATCCAAGGCAAACACCCTACTGAATAAGTGGGGCCGGAGTGGTAGCACAACAGTAGGGTGTTTGCCTTGCATGCGTCCAACACCAGATGGACCCGGTTCGATTCCCAGCATCCCGTCAGACCTCGGTTTGATCTTTGGTAACCCCCGAGTGTCAGCAGGTGTGGCCCTCTCCCCCAAAAAAAGAAAAAAGAAAAAAAGGGAAAGAAATCCACAAAAATATAATGTTTTCAAATTTGTAACATCACCCTATTATTTTTTACACAATTTGAAGTTTAGAAATGACAACGATGAAATATCTAGACATATCTGGCAAAATACAATAGAAAACTGAGAAAGAATACAATGAACACAATAGAAACTTGTTTTATTTATTGCAACATAGACTTATTTATCTTCTGAGAATTTATTTATTTATTTATTGAGCAAAGTGGAACCTTGACTCCTTTGGTTTTTTTTTGAGTTCTGTATCAATTTTTAGTGAACTGGAACATGGGAGATAATGGATTATTTATATACTTTAAATCTACTTTCTGTGAGTTGGAAATGTGGTTGATAATAGGTTGTTTATGATTTGCAAATCTGTTCAGTGAGCTGAAAATTTGTCAGATAATAGGCTGTTTATGAATTCCAAATCAACATTCAGTGAGCTGGAACTATGTCAGATAATGGGCTATGTATGAGCTGTAAATCTGTTTTCAGTGAACTGGAAACATGTTAGATAGTGGGTTGTTTCTGAGCAGTAAATCTGTTACAGTGAGTTGAAAACATGTGAGGCAATGGGTTATTCCTGAATTGTGAATCTATTTTATAAGTGAACTGAAAATCTATTTAATAAAGAACTCTTCATATGTTATGAATATATTTTTCAATGAGCATGAAATGCACAAAAATAATAAATTCATTTTGATCTGAAGATCCCACTCTAATACTAACGGGATCTATCTTCAATGAATTTTGAAGATATGAATCATGAAATGATTCTACTATAACTATGTAAGAATTGTAACATTTTAATGTTCTCCATGTTTCACTGAATTTGAAGTAATGGAGCAGAAAGTGACTAAAGTTCTGTTCTATGTGACATGTAACCATTCTAGTTTTTCAGCCTTATTAAGTTTTAATTATTATATTTCAATGGTACTCAGACATATAATACAATATAGAAAATACATATTCTACTTCCAGGGGTATGTACACAAACAGAGATCTGAACCTCAGAGAAAATATCAAGTTTGTATTAAATTTGAAGAACACTTGAAAAGAAGCTTGAAAGCTCAACAGAGCAACAATACAACAAAAGCAATATAGTAAAATAGAAACAAAAAGCTTACTTCTAATGGTAAAATTTTATTGAGAATGTCTCCAGAAGAGGAACAGGTAAATAAAAATAGGTCAAGAAACTTAATTAAAACTAGTTATTTGTTATCCAATACTTTCTTTAACCCTTAAAATGTAAGTGCTGTCTAAATATTTTGATAATGAAGATGATAATTTTCAGGTTTTGAAAAACTGGGAAAATAAAAATATGTCTTCAGTCTTTATTACACAAACTTAAATATCAAAGTGTAAGTTCATAAAATTATTTTTAAAATGTACATATTGCCCCTGTGTCTCTTCTATCCCCTCATCTCCCAATCCTGATCCATTATCTTCCCCTAATTTAACCCTCTTTACCCTCAGTTTCTAACTCGGTAGGCACCAAGATTGACCTCCAGCCCCAACAGACCACCTTCCAGCTCCTCAGTGAAAGACACCCTCTGGGTCCCCGTTCTCATGCCTCGGCAAAGAACTACAACCAGTACACCCGCTAACTCATGCTTGATGGCCCCTCTCACCCCCACCAAATCGTGGACTGTTGCACGATACAGGAATCAGCCTCAGCAAATTCCCCAGCTCAAAGACACATTCTGGTCTCGTGATGCAGCAAAGCATCTCTCAAACTCAATTCTAAGGCCTGTGAATCGTAAAGTACCTTGTCTTTTACTCCCCACAAGAATATATATCAAAAGACCTAGTTGGGAGTCTTATATTGCCTATGGAAGCTCAATACCTGTATAATAATACTTCTTAAGATGTGTATTCCTAAATATACAGGTAGCCTCCTCCACCACTTGTTTTATTCGAATACCTTTTCTTTTTAACTCAGTTTTATTTATTTGTTCTATTTTAATATATACATTTTTTCTCTATCCTTACCGTTTTTGGTGCTGCTTGGTAAAAAAAGCTTTGACTGGGATAAAAGCTCAGAACAAAATCAGACGGCAGAGATTGTGTGTGCAGCCTGTCATCCTTACCCAGAATAGCACTAGCAACACAGTATGACACCATACGCTTTTGTATGGGCACAGTAAAAAAAAAGGGGGGGGGGGGAAATCATAGAAACAGAAACAAGATCTTATCTTCTAGGGCTAAGAACTCACTTTTTATAGCAGAAGGGTGCCTCCCATCCTGAACATGTGTCATGTGGATACAATTCAGTCCCCAGGAGATCTGGCACCAACTTGTGCCAGTTTTGATATGACAACGAGGAAAGGAAAACTTGACCTAAGACCAGGCTGTCCTATCACATCACCTAACACTAAATGGAAATCAGAAGAGATATCGTCCTTTGAACTGTGAAAAATAAGAGTACCAACAACAGAAAACTGACTGAAAACTGTGACTGAACAGAACCTACCTTGAGACTAATAAGGAAAACCCTACCCTAGGCTGCAGCCCAAGACACATAAAAAACAACAACAACAAGATGTCTTATTGCAAAGATCCAACTTGGACAACAGAGACTGAGCAGAACCTTTGGATCCATAATATCCTAGGCTTCGGCTTAGGGACTGAACAAAAACAGGGAGCAAATGTTACAGAAGACTGACCACAACAACAACGATGGATAGGAACCTCTAGAACCTAAAGACTCTAGACCCTGACCTATAACCAAATACCAAGATCGCTAGCTACAGTGGCTTGATTTTCTCACACACAACAGAGAGGAAACTTTCCTGGCATCACAAAAAAGCCTTTGGGATGGGGTTATGAGTATATATGGAGCCAGGGGTTGATCCCATGATAGTATGCTTCACGGATGGAGAAACCCTGAATCTCTTAGGCCATGGGAATTCCCTTTCTTCCCCAATGCTTACTGTGCCTATGCAAAAAAAAAAAAAAAAAAAAAAAAGTGGGGGGAACGCCAAACCCTGCCACTCCAGCACCCATACTTTTTCTTGTTTTGTTTTGATTTGTTAGTTTTTGACTTTATTTTCCTTCTCTTTTTTCTTCCACTTTTCTATTTCTTTTTCACTCTTGTGGTTATTATTTAGAGATTTATTTGTATTTTTATTTGCCGGGTCCATTTTTTTCTTTTTCCTTCCATTTTTCTTTTCTTTTTTTTTTCTTTTCTCTCTCTTCTTTCTTTTTTTGGTAGTTGTCACCAATTTTTTTCTCCCTTTGTTCTTACCCTTTTTATCTTCAATGAGAGTGGAATGGATGCTCAATCTACAACAAGGTGTAAAGTGGAGACCTGTTGCACTAGCATTCTGGGGGGTAAAGGAGGGAGATATGGGATGCGTGCTGGGAACAGCAGCGGAGGGAGGACAGCACTGGTGGTGGGAATGCCTCTCATTTATTGTCACTATGTACCATAAATGATGCAGTGAAAGATTTGTAATGCACTTTGGTCACAATAAAAATTTTAAAAAATATACGTATTGCAGGTAGTCATTGAAACAGCAGGGATAATTCAGTGATAGAGCTTCTGTCTTTCACAAATACGGCAATAAGGCCAATATCCTATATTACTATGTTACCCTACATTCTTCATGTTATCTCTATCCTTTGTGATTATAGGTGTCTGAAAAATGTGTGCTATACCTGATGCATCAAAGTGCACAGAAGCTATGCAACTCATAAAATATAAAGTAACACTATTGAAAATTTCACCAAAAATAAATAGTAAATCAAGTACCAATTTGCAAGGTAATTATCTTCACTTTTTGGTGGGCCCCTCCCATGCAGTGCTGATGGGTTCTATGTCCATTCTCTTTTATTCTTGTCAAATGGTGACAGCTGTCAAAATATGTGTTGTTACTTCAGTGCTGGGGATTAACTAGGACAAGGCCAGTGCCAAGGGGACGGTTATGATCATACCAAACTAGGCCTAGGAAACCAAGTACTATCAGGATTTGAACTGGGATTAGTGACATTCAAGGCTTGCAAATTTATGTTTACCATGCTCCCAGATACCATATTCTACTTGAACATATTTATTATGTATGTAGTCATAACAAGTTTAAATGAAGTACTATTCTTCACAATTAAATATATAAATATGCATAACATCATAGTTTGTGACCCTGTATTTTTGGGATATGGGTTCACATTTTTTTAATTAATTTTATTTTAGGCATTGTGATTTACAATTGTGTTAATGGTAGGGTTTCAAAATTAAATTGCTTGAGCATCACATCCTTACCAGAGTGTCCATTATTCTACCTTTGTCTCAGTGCACCGCCATTACATCTTATTATGCCTCATAGCCCCTGCTGTGACCATTCTTTGATATTATAATAGATTGTAAATTATGTACAATGAAATAAATGATCCTGTTTTTATTCTTCTTTAGTATATACCAAAAGGCTGAATATACATTATTCTCATCTAAACTAATTCAAAATCGACAGAATTGGTTTTAATACCATCTTAATATGCACACTATTTTCACTGAGGTCAGCACTAATATCCCTTGCCAAATCTATGTCCACATATTCCTCCCACCCACCCCACTCAGGTAGCTAACAGAGTTTTCATAAAATTTGGTACTGTTGCAACCTGTTAGCCACAAAATAAGTGTCTATTTAATGGGCATTAGCGTGACCATTTAAATCTATATTTTCAACTTTATTTCTATATACTTTTTTCAAATTGCTTTCAAATATATGATTTCTGAAATAATCTTAGCTAATTATTTTTATGGATGCTAAAAATGCTTTACCTGCACATATTTTTGAAATATTTATATTATATTTTTATTATGTCAGTCATTTCTTGCTTTTTACCTTCTCTGACTAATTTATTATTGATTGAAATACTTTATTTCTGAACCATTTGTGAAATATCTACTGATCTTTAACCACAAATCACATTTAACTGTAAGTTTCTAAAATGCTAATTAGAATTTTTATGGCAAATATAAATTGAACAAGCTATGCATAAACCTTTTTGATATAGAATTTAAAAGTTTGTTATCTTAAGATAAAAACCTGCAACCAATCCATTTCTTTGGGAAAAAAAAAACACACTATGTTCTAGCTCAGTCTCTAGTCAATTATAAGTGAAGAAAAAGAAAATGATATTCACTTGGAGAACTCAATTGTTCTGCTTTCACATTTATCTTCTTACATTTGGAAAACCAAAGCTATCGTTAAATCCAGAGATTTCTATAATATATTGAAATGGCAGTAGGCTCACTACTAATTCCTCTCCACCCCCAATAATCACTTTAAATGGGTGTCTCCTCTTTACTTAGTCTTTTAAAGTCTTTCAAATTTGTGGATATTACTTATTACTATTTTCTCCTTGTTATTGCTGAGTGTTTTTACTTTTGCTGTTCATTTTTCACTCTCAACTACCCTTAAAAAGGCAAGTAGATACATACAGATACATATGTATGTATTGCTAATTTTGTGTTGTTAGTAATATCATTGTTCATGTTTTCTTATTAAGTGTTATGTTGCCTTTTCAGTTTTTCTCTCTGAAATACTATTTGACCTTTTCCAAAGATCGAAGTTGATCAATGTCTTTTCATAATATTATATAGAAAATAATAAAGACACATAGCAGCTTTTATTAACTACTTACGATTTATTCTCAAGTTTCTTTTTTGCATATTTCACCTCAACAACATAATTGTGCAGTTGTAAATAGGTCTGACTCAGAAAATAAGAAAATAAAAATAGAAACATAGTTTTTTATAGAGCACTGGATACCTATAAGGAAATTAATTGTTTACAATATATAACAATATTTTAAAACTATGAATTTGTAGAGAGAGTTTAAAATTGACTGGAAAATTCAATTTCAGTAACTTAGACAGATTTGAAATAATTCCTTTGATAATTCCCACAACATATCAAAATAGTAGGTTAGATATAGGTTTTAATGTATTTCATTATTTCACTTATATTTTCTATGATTTACTGTACAAATAAATAAATTAAGATTGTTACAACTTTTTATGGATACACAAAAGCTGGTATTCTATGTTATATTACTTTAGAAAATGTAATAGGTTAGTTCTCAATACTTACCTAATTCAAACTATCTACTTAAATGACCTACTTAATTACTTCTATTGTCTCTTTTATATTTTTGTGGATAATGGTGTTCAAAACGTGCACGCAAATTCAAAATTGCAAGAGTAAAGTAACACTACAAAAATGTTTATATTAATAATAGTTTTTACTTAGTGATACTTAAAATGAAATCAGTACCACATAACTCAACTAAAGTTTATATTTGGAGTGACAAAATTAGAAATTATAAAGCAAAGGAAAATCTTTATTTTTTCTTGTTGCTTAAGTAGAAGAGAAAGGTGTTTAACTTGTAAGAAATTGTTATATAAGTTAAAGAAAGCTACTTAAGAATATAGACTTAGTACTAGCATGGGATTTGTTGGGATGGAAGAGAGTAATAAAGAGGGAATTCAAAGTGAAAAAAAATAAAGCAATTAAATCACAATGAATGTCTTTAAAAAACAAACAAACAGATAATCCCAAAATGCTTAAAATAAACCTCCTCAGGTCTCTTCGACGTGCTGATGATTTTGAGCTAAGGTCAAATGAGATCCTGAAGGTAGCAAGAACTGCTTATCCCTACTTTAATCAGAAAAGCAATGAATTTCTAAATCCTTAATTAACTAGAAAATAGATATGGGGTTATATCTAGAATTAAGTACTCGGATAAACTCACCAATGTTCTGGAGAAACATTGGTAATTGCTTCTTAGTCTTTCTTTTTGATTCCACATGTCCTCTCCCTCACCTTATGAAAACAAAATTCTGATGTTCTACATAGGTTCTCAGTATGTATGAGTTTAGATCTTTTCTTTTCCCAGCCTATCTGATTTTGTGTTGGTAACTTAAGCAGGCTGAAACTGACCATATGAAGTAGGGATCTTTCTCCTGTGCAATTACCTAATCTACATAAAATTGAAACACACATTTTATTAGTCACAGGATTTTGAGGTAGTGACAAAGGTGTGGAAGTTATCTTACTC
Organism: Suncus etruscus; assembly: GCF_024139225.1. Taxonomy (NCBI): domain Eukaryota; kingdom Metazoa; phylum Chordata; class Mammalia; order Eulipotyphla; family Soricidae; genus Suncus; species Suncus etruscus. The sequence goes on from NC_064852.1 coordinate 37,153,872, forward strand.
TATATTAATAGCAATACAAATTCAGTAGTAATGTCATTTATTGGAATAGTTGCAATATTTTATATCAAGAGAATTAAATAAGAATTATTCTGAAAGTTTGAAAATATTCCCTTTAGCATACTATATCTCTATATCTTGTTATACAGCAAACTATATAATTGTGTCTGTTTTTAAGTAAAAATTTGTGAACATAGCCTTAGGTCTACATATCAATTCTCAGAGGTAATTTCAAGCCTGCTGAGACAAATATAGAAATTATTGTACAGTTAGAAGATTATTCAAAAGTGCAATTATTTTGGTGAGCTGTCTGCAAATGTTTTAGATTGCAAAATATTCATAACTAGAGGTAACAGTTTGTAATTTATAATAATGATTTAAAAGTGTATATATATATGAATATATCTATATAATTCTCAAGTTGGCAAAGTGGTTAGTCAAGAAAGTATATTACTTCTAGGAATAAAATTTTAAGTGAAACACCCTCTTCACAGGATAAAAAGTTTTAAGACAGATACCTTAAATGATATTTTACATCCAAAATGCATTTTTAAGCTAAAAGTTAGTATGTAGTTTTGTTATTGACTTTTGAAATAGGTTGAAATTACAAAGAAAGTTTCTAATAAGAAAATAAAAGTCAAAAGCTTGATTTAGGATAAATACGCTAATATTGAACACATGGTCTATATTGGAAGTGTTTGTTCACCACAACCATTGAAAATTCACAATAGGAATTTAGAAAAAGATGATGCAATTTTATATCTCATGCCAAGACTTACTAAAAGGTAAAAATTCAAATTTATTAAATCCCTCATTGCATACTTATACTAATAACCCACTGTAATATTAATTTTAATAACTTCAAATAAGCTAAAGACTATAGATGGTAATTCAAATATTCATAACTGGAATTCTTTTGAAAATATAAGTCCTGGGCTTGAGCAATAGCACAGTGAATAGATCACTTGCACAGAAAGTGGTTTTCCTGGGTTTGATCCCTGGCAGCACAGGAGCAATTTCTGATCATAGAGCCTGAATTATCCTTGAGAACTGCTGATGTGGCCCCAAAACATAAAAAATAAAAAAGTTAAAGAATAAATTATTTAGCATAGTATAATATCCATGCACCACATATCAAATGTGAACTTCAAAAACAATAAGAACCAATTTTTGCATTTTTTTGCTAAAGAGATTAAAGAACTTTTGTAATAAGATATAAATTATTCTTTTAAGTTTTATTTTAAAATATAATACTAGAAGGAACATTTATTTAAATATATTATGCTAAGAAAGATCATGCTATGACATAACCTGACAATGTTTAAATAAAAATGTTTCATTTGTATATTATTATTCATAGAAAGTTGAAGAAAGTTGTCAAATATTTTTTCTCTCAACACATAAAATAGCATCAAAATGTGATAACTTAAAATTCATTCATACTTAGTCATTTCTGAAATAAATCTATTTCAAAGAAAAAGAGTTTTAGAATTCACATTGCAAAATGGATTCAAATTTATACCTATTTTAGCGTATTTCTTCAAACTAGGCTCTAAGGAAATGAGCAAGCAACAACAGTATCTTAAAACTGCTCCTCTTCAAACAAAACCACATAACTTGAACTAGCTGGTCCTGCCCCCCAATTAGAGGGGGAAATAAAGGAGGCATCAGGACCAAACAGGTGTAAGACTACGAAGTAATAGGATAGGTACAGAGGGGACCACATATTCTAGCAGCCCTGGGGGTGAGGGAAGAGGATATGGAAGGTAGGACAAAAACGGAGGAGTAGGGAAGACAAACCGGTGATAGGAATACCCCCTGATTTTATGTAAATATGTACCTAAAATATTATTGTCAACAATATGTAAGCCACTATGATCAAAATAAAAATTATGTTAAAAAAAACAAAACTGCCACAACATTCCTTTTCACCAAGTAAAACTTACAGTTGTCTCTAATAAAAATAATTCATAGTTATTCCCCCCCAACTACATCAGTGGCCCATGTATTCATTTCCTTTAATTAACAAATTGAATAACAGTGGTGAGAGGGGCAGTTTTTCTTGTACCAGATTTTCGAGGTATGGCTTTTAGTTTATCTCCATTTAGAATAATATTTGCCATTGGCTTGTGGAAGATGGCCTTGACTATATTGAGAAAGTTCCTTCTATTTTCATCTGATAAGAGTTTTTTTTTAATCAAGAATGGGTGTTGGAATTTATTTAATGCTTTCTCTGCCTCTATTACTAGAATCATATGGTTTTTATTTCTTTTCCTTGTGTAGATATGGTGTATTATGTTGATTGATTTACGTATGTTAAACATCCTTACATTCCTGAAATAAAACCAACTTGGTCATGGTGTATGACCTACTTGATGAGGCTTTGGGTCCTATTTGCTAGGATTTTGTAGAGGATTTTTGCACCTGTGTTCATCAGGGATACTGAACTGTAGTTTTTTTTTTCTTTTTTCTTTTTTTTTTTTTGCAGCATTTATGTCTGCTTTTGGTATCAGGATGATGTTAGCTTCATAAAAAATATTTATGTTTCTCCAATGTCCTGGAAAAGCCTGAAAAGGATTGTTAGTAGTTCCTCTTCAAAGATTTGAAACAATTTTTAGTGTATCTCTAGGCCTGACTTTTTATTTTGGGGAAGACTTTTAATTATCATATTAATTTCCTCAACAGGGATGGGTCTAATTAGATATGCTAAATCATCCTGATCCAACTGTGGAGATTATAAGACCACAATAATTTATCCATTTCTTCTTGGTTCTCTTATGTTTTTGAAATTGAGTTTCTCACAGTAGTATCTGAATACCCTTTGAATCTCTGTAGTAACTGTAGTGTTCCTCCCTTTTCATTTCTAATTAGGTTCATTAAGTTTTTCTCTATTCCTCAAAGGAAATTGTGCTAGATACAAAAGCCAATGATAGAATGGAGGAAACTGTTTATACAATACCCATTGGGTAAAGGCACATTTTAAGATATACAAGATACTGAAAGAACTTAACAAGAAAAAACATCTAACCCCATAAAAATGGGGAGAAAAAATGAATAGACATTTTCTCAAAGAAGGTATACAAATGGTCATAAGGTACACAAGAAAATGTTCTACATCACTAATCATCAGGGACATGCAATATAAAACAACAATGAGGTACCATCTCATGCCACATAGACTGGCACACATCACAAAAACTACAATAACAATCAGTGCTGGTAGGGATAGGAGGAGAAATGAATTCTCATTCATTGCTGGTGAGAATGCAGTCCAGTCCGGCCTTTATGGAAAATAATATGGAAATTACTCAAAAAACTGGAAATTGAGCTTTCATTTAATGCAGCTATATGTCACTTAGGAATATACCCTACAAACACAAAAACACAATACAAAAATGCCTTCTGCACACCTATATTTATTGAAATGCCATATACAATAGACAGATTTTGGAAACAACCCAGATGCCAGCCAACAAATGAGTGGATAAAGAAACAGAGGTTACAATACAGAATACTATGCAGCTGTCAGAAAAAAAATGAAGTCATGAAATTTTCCTAACCTTGGATAAATATGTAAACTATTATGGTGAGTAAAAAGAGTCAGAGACACAGAATAGACTCATCTCTGAGATTTAAGAAAAATAAAAGACAATGTTATAATAATACCCAGCAACAATAGAGATGAGGGCTGGAAGGACCGACCCATGATATGAAGCTTACCACAAAGAGTGGTGAGTTCAGTTAGAGAAATAACTACACTAACAACTATCATGACAATGGTAGTGAATAAGATAAATACAATGCCTGTCTTGAATACAGTCAGGGGGTGATATAGGAGGGAGACTGGGGGCAGTGGTGGTGGGAAGGTTGCACTAATGAAGGAAGGTGTTCCTTTATTAATCTTATTTTTTGTAAAGAACCAACTCTTTTTTTAATTATCTTTTTTTTTAGAGGGGGTACATCCGGTGACACTGAGAGGTTACTCCTGGCTATGCACTCAGAAATCACTTTTGGCCTGGGGGACCATATGGGACACCAGGGAATCGAACCATGGTTCTTCCTAGGTTAACATGTGCAAGGCAAACACCCGAGTGCTTCCATCAATCTGGCCCCTTAAATTTGATTCTTGAAGGCAGCAGAATGTTGATTCAGCTTTTTGTTTTGTTTTGTTTGGGCCACACTCAGTGACGCTCTGGGGTTACTCCTGGCTATGTGCTCAGAAGTCGTTTCTCTCTTGGGGGACCATCTTAGGCTAGCACAGGCAAGACAGGCTTTACCTCTAGCGCCACCACTCCGGCCCCTGATTCAGCTTTTTGATCTATTTTTTTTTTATCCATTATGCCACTCTGTGTCTCTTATATGATGCATTTTATCCACTAATATTGAGAGAGATCATTTTTATTGGATTTAGTGTCATCTTTAAGTAGGAGTTTGGTGTGTCTATTGGTTTGTCCTTTCTTAAAGTAGACCTTTCAATTTGTCTTTTAAGGCTGGTTTTGAACCTGTAAAATTTCTGAGTAGTCTGGGAAGTTATGAAAGTGTGTCTGGCTAGTGAAGTATTCTAGGTAAAGCATTTCATTGAGTTTTCTCACTATATTCCACCACTGCCTTTGGACCTAGAGGGTCTCTTTTGACAGATATGGTAAGTCTTTGGATGTTCTTTTGAATATAATTTCCTTTTTTGATCTTGCTGCTTTTGATATTCTATCCCTATCTGTTAGATTCATCACTGTGACTAAGATGTTTCTTAGGGTGCTTTTCTTTGGATCTCTTTTGGCTGGAACTCTTCAGGAATGCAAAAATTGGTTGCATGACTCTTTAGCTCTAGCAGTTTCTCTTCAATGATGTTCTTAACTTTGATTCTTTCTGGGGATTTTCTTCCTTGGTCTCTGGGATTCTTATATTCTTTCTATTGTGTTTATGAAAGAGTTCTATATTCGTCTGTTCACATTCTTTGAAGATTTTTCCCATTGTATAATTGTTTTTGTTTGTTTGTTTGTTTTGTTTTTGGGTCACACCTGGCAGTGCTCAGGGGTTACTCCTGGCTCTAAGCTCAGAAATCGCTCCTGGCAGACTCAGGGGACCATATGGGATGCCAGGATTCAAACGATCATCCTTCTGCAGGAAAGGCAAACACCCTACCTTCATGCTATCTCCTTAGGCCCGTAATTGTTTGTTTTAAGGTTCTTTTTCAATCACTTTGGTGTTATAGATTTGTAATCCTCACCTTTCAGCTCACTGAATTAGTCCTCAGCTCCTGTTACACTGTTGGAGAGACTTTCCAGTGAGATTTTCTTTTCACCTAACATGTTATTCAGTCTTGTTATTTCAGTTTGGAATTTTGACATTTTACAGTAAGAATTATGAATATGTAAAAATAGAATTCAGCTCAATTCAAGCTTTCTTTGAGTCTTATAAAAATGCTTTATATTTCTTCTCTAAACTCCTTATCTGAGAGATTAAATAAGCAGTTGGTACTTTTCAGGTCATCAGAACTGTTATCTTCATTCTCTGTGCATGGTGTTGGTCTGCATTGTTTCCTCATTGTCACTCCTGTAGTGTGATGCTTTCTGTATGTTGTGCTGTGAATTATTGATTAGGAGATGTGCACAGCTACAGAGAATAACAGAACTAACAGAGCTGTTGGGTTCTCATATAAATTTATATATGTAAATATATAAATTATGCATATTATATAATATAAAATTAGAAATTATATAAAGTATATATGTAAATATATATAAATTATGTATATTATATAATATATAAATTATAAATTATATAAATATAACTACAAATTTATATATAAATATATATATATATATGGTTTTTGGATCACACCCAGTGATGCTCAGGGTTACTTCTATTTCAGAGCCATGTGCTTGAGACTATAATCTAAAATTTTACTAATGATAATCTATTACAAGCTTTATTATAGCCTAACAAACAGATGAAAAGTATATTCATAAAATAACTCATAAAGTTATTTTAAAAATTTATTTTTATGTTTTATGAGTATTACATGCTTTTGATGTGTTTTTAATTTTTATAATGATATTTTTCAAAAAACTAAATTTTACATATATATACAAAAATTTTATGAGTTTTGTAAATAGCTTAACACCATAGTCTTGAGACACAAAAAAGAAAGTAAAAACTGAACTCCCGTTTTATCGCCTTTAGAGAATTACCTGTGAGCAACTGAAATCATAAAGCTATTCACTATGAACAAAAGTTTTCCCTTTTACTTTTAAACTAAGACAAAACATTGTTTGAAAATGCATTTTTAAATACACAGGAGATAATAAAATTATTAACTCATTTTAAATAAAATATTTTGTCTAAGACACTGGTGTATTTAAAAGGTAAAATGAAACATGAAGAAGTTTTTAGAAAATGAAGTGCCTTAATTTCTATGAACCTAGAAAGTACTTCATTCCTACTTGAAGAAAATAAAACACAATTGTTTTTTGCTGAATAATATCAGTCAAGACATGGAGAAAAATATTAGTCAAATAAGACTAAATTAAATAAATGCACAGATATTATGATGCAGATAATCTATTTGAATGTAAAGTATAAATAATGCATATATTCCTGACACCATGCTTTACTCTTAGTGAGACATCGGGTAATCTGATATACTAATCAATGGAACTAACAATTTACCTTCACTTGCTCTGGAGATAACAAGTGTTTAAATAAACATCAACTGCTACACAAGTGTCATTTAGTTTGCTGAACACTCAAGCTGGAATAACTGCTTATAATGTTGAATCTCCTCTTCTATATTTTGCCTAGTGTTATGAGCTGTATTTGGGTATCAGTGGATGGGTCACACCTAGTGGTGCTCAGGACTTATTCCTGACTCTGATCAAGGATCACTTGGAGCAGGCTTGGGAGACCACATAAGATGGGAGTTAAAATAAAAAAAAATAAAAGAAAAGTAGAGGATTTGTCACCTGCAAGGCAAATGCCCTAAGCACTGCCCTATTGCTCCAGCCCCGTTAAAACTCTATTTTATTATTTGGTTTCTTCATATTTCTTTGCTCTGTGAGTGCAGCAAGGTATTTTAGGTCTATTACATACATTTAAAAGCTCCAGGAGATCTTTCAACACCTTCCAGATTCTATGTGTTCCATTTTACTCTCCAGCTAATATTATTTTTCTCCAGTTGCACCGATCATTATCATTCATTTTAGCACTCATAATTCACTTCTCACTTCATGTTTTCATTTGACTATTATAACTGAAGGTAATTGCTTAATTCTCCCAGAGTAAAAGCTTTGTAAGTTCTTCAGAACAATAATTACATTCTGCATCTGTTTATAGTTATGAATTTGTCTTATTTTCTGGCATTATATAAAAATATCTTCAAGATAGAAAATTACTGTTTCTGGTATGTTTACAATAAATAAGACTCCCAATTTTTAAAGTATTATATGGTATGCATGTATTAGCCAGCAGTATTAGAATATTTGGCAAGAGTAAATGTCTAAATTTAAAATGGTTTAGTTGAAGCCTATATTTGAAAGTAAAACTAAATTTTGAAATAAGATTAAAATAATTTAGCAATTATAATTTATTAAACTATTTTCATTATAATCTTAATATGTAATACAGTGCACCTATATAGATTAGATGATACAATTCTTAAAAGTACATAATACTCCCCAGTAGCTCAGAATATAAAAAATATTTGAAAACATATACTATATAGATATTTTAAACTACTATTGTTAACATAAAAAGCTTGGTTAAAATTCAGTCTCTAATTTCTATATTCATCCAAGATAAACAGCTACTGCAGAATTTTTGGTATGTTTCTATATTTGACTTAGAAAATCTGTGTGATTACCATATACTTTAGAAAGAAAGCAAATTTATATTTCTAAGAACAAAGAAAATAGAAAATGTCAAAAAGAGTTCTATGAGATTGATTGACACATACACAATGAAATACAATAGAAATATATTCTTTTAGATTTCACACAGGGAAAGAAAAAAATTCAGTATCACAAATTTATTTTAAATACATTAGTGTGAAACAGTGGGATAATGAAAGGAATACAAAGTGACAATGAAATGATATATTGCATTTAAAGTTTGAATAAATTATCAGACAGTTTATTTGGTTCAGGGTTTGGAGCACAAGGATTCTGAAAGTTTTGAGTAGGATATTACTTTAGTGTTTCTGATGACAACAGAATTGGATGTCAGAATATTTGTTTTCAAGTGTTTGATTTGTCATTATGAGTGAGGTGTGTGACAATAATAATTTAATGTCCTAAATATATTTTTTGTAAATATTAGTATACATTCTATGTTTCTTATAGTGATATATATATATATATTTTTTTTTTTTTAAATTAAGCATTAGAGTAAGTAATCTCAACCACAGCCTTATTTTTTTATAAGGTGGCATCATGATGCTAATTTACTAACTTTATTATCTATAGCTCAGTAAACTATACATGTATGTTGGAGGATTGATAATTAATGGAGGGTCGACATCTGAAAATAATTTTTTAACATTTTGGAAAATAATGAGGTACTAATAATTTTTAGCAATAAATACATATAGCAGGATATTAAAGAGAGCAGGGAAATGTGGAATTAAACAAAGATTGCAAGATATTGCATGCCAAAACTTCCTTTTTCACTTAAAATTTAGCTACTAATAATGAAATACTTCTCTGTGTTAGGTATGCTAGAAATAATGGAATTTACAATGATTGCCATAACTGACCAATATTTTGAATGATTACTTCTTTATTTTGGGGGGGATGGGTATATTTTAATTATTTATCATCTGTTGCAGCATAATTGGGTACATTTAGAAATGTACTTCAAATGTCAAGGAAAACTTTTGTTTTACCAGAAGTGTTGTGAAAGCCCTATAATGCCCAGGATAAGTAAGTGTGACCACTGTACTTAGTGGGAACCAAAAGATACAAATACAGTCTTAGTGGACCACATTGTGTAAGGTCATCAAACTATGTATGTGTATTATGCTTGCTGATATGTGTTTTATTTTCTTGGCCCAGAATAATGAATCTTTTACTAAAACATTTTGCTAGTTTTAAATTAGTGTACCTTATATAATTTTATGAAAATATTGATAGTCCTAAACTTATAAAATAATTTATATCATTGTGATAAGTTTTGCAAAGTAGAAAGCTAGATATTTGTTATATTATGTTTGTAGTAGTTTATAAACTTTCCTAGTACATATTGCTCTTAGAAATAGATGATAGATATTATGTTTTAAATAGTAAAATTTAAAAACTTGACAATTCTAAAAAAATTTTGGTAGTTTAGTAATATGTGTTACCAAAATACTACATACATTTGCTACATTAATAAAAAAAACATTAGTATTAGGAAAATAGTACAAAATATACTCATATTAATGTATCCAAGTAGAATATAAAACATAAAGAAATCATAAAATACTAAAGAAAACTTCTTGAAAAAAATCAGAAACAAATTAGACAGTGTAGGAGATGTAAAACACACAAATAAAAGCAAGAAGATTTTTAAGATAATATCAAAAATGTATCTCAATTATTTATTTTTATACAGTGAGTTATTAGTAAAAATTATGAAGTGGTGTATCAGAATAATAGAATTATCAATGGAGAGACGAAGTCAATACAGAATTTCTAAAAATGTAAGCATATTATTTAAATATAAAAATAAAGATATAAATATAATAACTTTTTGATAATAGTAAAGATGTATAGGGAAAAGTGATTTACCTGTATATTTTTTAGAAATTTCTAACAGTTTTCTCAATAACAAAATAAATAAATTAGTAATACGTAGTATTATTATAGAAAGTTACTAAAACTTTGCTGCTTAATATTTACACATTTACTTACCACAAAAGAACATAATTTGAGTTCACAAATAATAATTATTCATTACAATAAGTTGTAAACAAGAGGATTACTTTTATGTAATTTCAAAGAAATGTTCTTATTAACTTTCAAAGGACATTTAAATTATTTTTGTTGTTGTTGTTTTGTTTATTTGTTGTTGTGGGACCACACTAGGGCTGCCCAGATCATATTCATTACTCTGTAGTTAAAGATCATTCCTGGTGGGTTTGGGGGACCACAATTGATTCGAGGGATCTAAACTGAGTCTTTGTATGCAAGGTAAACTCCCTATCTACTATATTATAAATCCAGTTTTGAGGACCTAAAAAAAGTTTTTTTTTGGTGGTTTTTGGATCACACCCGGCAGTGCTCAGGGGTTATTCCTGGCTCCAGGCTCAGAAATTGCTCCTGGCAGGCACGGGGACCATATGGGACTCTGGGATTTGAACTGATGACCTCCTGCATGAAAGGCAAACGCCTTACCTCCATGCTATCTCTCTGGGCCCAAGGACCTAAATTTTAAACATCTTTCTATTTCATTCAAGTGCCTCACTCTAAGCTCTGCTTCCATTCTTTATTTTTGAAGTCAGATGTTTCTGGTTTTGCTTTATAACTCTTTAATTTTACTGAGTTTCATTTTTAAATATCTAACTGAAATCATAATTTCCTTTAAACATGTAATATGACATACATAGATTTAAAGGCTAAAGACCAGAAATATTTGGGAACAAATACCAGTTAACACAGTTGTTTTTGAGATTAAAAGATATACCATATCAACTGTAAAATTTACAGATTTTATTTTCCAAGCTCACAAATCATTTACATGACTGTTATAAACCCAAATCCATGGGCTTCATTCATTTAAAACTTTGTAGTTTGGGGGCTTGAGAGGCAGCAAAGTGGTAGGGTTTTTGCCCTGGATGCAGCTGGCCCAGTACTGACCAGGATTTGGTTCCTGGCAACCCATATGGTCCCTGGACCTGCCAGGAACGGTTTCTGAGTGCAGAGCTAGGAGTAATCTCTGAGTGTTGCTAGCTGTGCTGCCACAAAAACTTTGAATTTCCTAGGGTTCTACTTCTAGCACATCAGGTAGAGCATTTGCCTTTCATGCAGCTGATGGGCTCCCAACGTTTTCCCTACTGCTCTACCACGAGTGATCTCTTAGTGCAGAGTAAGCCAAGAATAGAGAGGTGCGCCCCCAAACTACCAGAAAAGTAAAAACTTTGAATTTCACTCTCTAAACAATATGCATAAGTTTCATATTAGCACAAAATCCTTTCCATCAGTGGATATGTAAACCTAGATTATAAAGGATGTGCTATCAATATAAAATGAGAGTACTAATTATATATAATCCTCATTTAAAAAGGAAAAAAGAAAAAAATGGTAAGCAATCCCAAGAAATGTGGAATAGAAAATTATGAATGCAGTGAGAAAGATATTCACAGTTCAACACTCTGTTCTGTTTTCTTTGAGTTCTATCTGGCAGATGATTACAGATAACAAGAATAATTTGTTTTGTCCTAATGTAATTTTAGCCTTCTTTTATTTCTTTCTCTCTATGCCCTTGTCAATGAAATCTAGCAGTGTTTTTACTAGTATAATATTTTAATAAATTTGTGTTTCATTTATGAATATTATGGATGTATGCCATTAAAAAAGATGTTTTTCACATTGTGTAATATATAACACCACTATGTATCTACTGAAACGGCAGATTACATCCACAAATCACATAGCAGACCTCTTAAAAAACAGGGTCCACAAACTTTTTAAACAGAAGGCCAATTCACTGTCCCTCAGACCATTGAAGGGCTGGACTATAATATAAAAAACTCTGAACAATAGTGGTCTGCGGACAGTAGTTTGAGATCTCTGCCTGAGACTGAAAGGAGGATCTGAGGGACAGAGGAGGGGAGTCTGAGAATGCAAAGTACCTACCACACATGCACATTGCAGACCCTGGACAAGTCAGCTGTTAAGCAGGATAGGCAGAGGCAGCAAAAATATCCAGTGGGCTGACAAATTTACTTGGCAGACCGCATGTGGCCCTCAGGCTATAATTTGGGGGAACCCCTGTCTTAAAGGATTTTTCTCTAGGGCTGGAGTGATAGCATAAAGAGTAGGGCAGATGCCTTGCAGGAGGTTGACTCAAGTTCCATCCCCAGCATTCCATATGGTCCTGAGTTTACAGAGTAACTTCTGAGCACAGTCAGGACTAACCGTTTGTTAAGGCCCGCTGTTTTTTGTTTGTTTTGTTTTATTTGAAAGGTTTCTCTCTGCTACAGAATATCATTATATGTTGTTTTTCTTAGATATCCAGTTATCTCCAAATTTGAATGACATTTATAATTTAAATAGGTTGAGAAATTTCCTAATAGCCATGCCCTGTTTTCATTGATTACTTTTTTACTTTCCTTTTGAACTATACTTTAGGAACAGAAAGAAAATAAAACATAAAAACATACTTTACTATGTTGCTTGGAAATGGTTTCCATTAAATATCAAGTTCATCACTTACATCTCTTTATCATGTAATTGTAGGAGACATTTCAGTTATTTTGTTTTCTGTCTCTGTATATAAGGCTTTAGTATTCTTCATTTTCTTCTGTATGTCCATAAGAACATCCAAATCTATTTCTGTTTTTATTTTTTTATTTACTATTATTTTGGGGGGGGCATACCCTGAGACATTCAGGGGATACTCCTGGCTATGTGCTCAGAAATTGCTCCTGGCTCATGGGACCATATGGGAAACCGGGAATTCAAATAAGGTCCATCTTGGATCTACTGCAGTTATGGTTAGAGCCCTATTATTTTTAAATATCTTAATTTAAGCACCATGATTACAAACATGTTTGTAATCACTAAGTTGGGCCTTAGTTATAAAAAAGAGCACTTGCCATCACCAGTGTAGATGACCACCTACATCTGTTTTTAAAGGTAATTTATTATTTGTATGAACACAACCATGTTGTTTCAGGGGTTTTACTAGCATTGTGCTCTGCTCATTCATGGCAATGCTCAGGTGACATTGTGGATCAAACCAGGGCTTTCTAAAGAAAATGCATGTGCTAAAGAACCCAGTGAACTATCTCTTCTGTACTTGGAGTTCCTATTTCTAACAAACCACATCCACAGATTGAATAAAAAATGGATAGAAAATATCTACTATTTTTAGTTATACTGTAACTAGGCAGATTATGCATAGATATTAAAATTTAAACATACTATGACAAATATTTACATAACATTTCCACTGTATTTGGTATTACTAACAACCAAAAATGATTTATAGTGTATGGTAAGATGAGCACAGGTCATTTTGAATGGCTATACTTGAGTATCAGCATATTTTGATGTCCTAAAACACTTTCTGTAGATTTTAAGAATATTATATTCTTTGACATAGAGCTTTTCTTTGTCACACTCACTTCCTTTGTGAATACTCATTAGCAAAGACTAAATTTTAATTTGAATCTCATTTTTTGTAAATATAGTATTTTTCATTTTAACAAAATACTGGATTACAAACATTTATAGGCATTAATGACTATAAAGATGATTAAACTAAAATTACACTGAAACTGACATAAATTGAGCAACCTTAAAAATCAAATGCACATCTTTAAAAATCTCATTGTTGTGGCATTAAATAGTAAGAGCATACTTAAAGTTTACAATATAATTTATCCTGTTATAACTTAACAGAAAATCCCAACAATCCTACAAATATATATGGTTTTATGTATTTTGTATGACTTAAATGGCAATGCTACATGAAATGGTTCTCAGCATTAATTATACTTGTAAAACATGTCTACCTGAGTATTGTCATAAGAATATATGATTTTAGATGGGGAAGACAGTATAGTGTGTGAAGTGAGGTTCTATCTGGCACCAAGTTTAGTCTCCCAAATACTGCCAATAATAATTCTCAGAACAGAGCCAGAAATAATCTCCACAAACTGCCAAAAGTGGTTCCTAAATAAACAAAACACAATGAAGAAGAAAAATTTCTATCCCTTTGTTCATTGCAGCATTATTTGAAACAGCCAAAATCTAGAAATAACCCAAGTGTCCAAGAACAAATGACTGGATAAAGAAAGATATGGCACAATGGATAAGTAGTTGGATTTGGCAGCAAATAAAGAAAAAAAAAAACAATTTTCTGATGATTGCATGGATCTGGAGAAAATCTTGCTGAGTGAAATGGTTTCAGGTACGTGGACAGATATAGTATGAGCTCATTCATATGCAAGAGACAAAGAAATATAGAACAATAACTAAAAGCCAAAGACAATAGAAATAAAGAGCGGGTCATTAGTAAAAAGCCTGCACCTATCAGTAACAGGTAAGGAGTTGTTAGAGGGAACTGGTCACTCTGGACCAGGAATGTGTGTTGAATGGAGGCAAAGTGACATGCATTATGCCTTATTACTAATAGCATGTAAATCACAGGGCCTAAAAGTAGTGAGGTTGAAGTGGGTAATGGAAAGCAGGAAAAAAAAAGTCCCTGCAGGACGTAAACTGTGGATGAACATTGGTGGAGGGAATTGGACACTGGTAGAAAGAATTAGTGTTGAAATATTGCATGATGAATCTTAATAATTAATATTAATATCTTTGTCTTTTTTATTCATGATGAGCCAATTAAAATTAATTAAAATGATAAAGGAGGGCAAGAACTATGTGAGAAAAGTAACTAGATAGACAAATAAAATAAAAAACTAGTGGCTAAGCAATAGTACAGGAGATAGAGAACTTTTTGAAAACTTGGTGAGCATGAGTTTGCTCCCTGGCCTACCATATGAGTTTTCCAAGCTTGCCCAGAGGAATCTTGACTGCAAAGCCAGGAGTAATCACTCACTGACATTGTGGCAAAACAAAAATAATATAATCCCAAAAGTATATACCTGACCCTACAAAAAAATCTATCAGTTTTATTGAATTAAAATGCTTTTTCATTTGTTACTACAAAATAGTTGTAGTTGACTGTGATTCCTTTTTAAGTAATAATCATATATGCTTATTATATGTACATAAGACTTATAGCAATGTTTGACTTTCCAAGTTAGTAAAATAACTCGGTATAATCATTGTATTTTAATTTATACATGCATAAATTCCAAAGGGTAACAGCATGTTCATAAACAGCATATACTAATGAAATATATTTTCTTATCAGTGAATACTAATATATTTTCTCTGAACAGTAAGTAAAATTTCTATAGATTTTTAATTAGAATGTAAATTTCTTCTTCAAAGAAGATAAATAGAATAAAAAAGTCTACCAGTAGTTATAAAATGATAGAAACTTTAATATATTTTATTTTCCAGTGAGATTAGCCAAATTTTATTCTTGGTAGGTACTTAAATATTTGACAAATTGAACTGCCAAGAAATTGAGTAAGTCAAGAATAAAAATTATACTTTCACATTAGACTCTATAGGGAGGTAAGACTTCAGATTGCAATATTATTTGTGCAAAAGTTGCTTCATAACTAACTCTGAGTCTGTCTTCTCAGTTGAAGATAAGAAAATATTAAATTGCATCAAATCTCATATCTTATTATGATTCAAATCCAAGATGCTAAATTCATTTTTCCAACAGAATGATTAATTTAGCAAAATACTCAAAAACAAAGCATCATAGAGTATTTAGTATGTACTCATCAGATAATATAAACAATGACATTAATCAAATCAATATGCTCTTTTTTTATTTTTTTGCTTGTGGAAACATAAACAGCACATTAGCAGAGAACTTTAAGCCATATTATGCAATGTGTGTGAGTGTATGTGTGTATTTGTGTGAGGGGGGAAAAGTGTGGTGTCTGATCTCACAGTGTTTAGGGATTACTTCTCCTGACCCTATACACAGGGATTATTTCTGGTGTTGCTCCAGGGACCATATACAGTACTAGGGATTTCAATCTGGTCAGACAAATACAGATACAACCCTTATCCCTATGCTATCTGTCAAGCTTATGAAGACTTTTGTGTAAATAATACATAACTCATCATATAATTTTAAGGAAAGATAAAACTTTATATTAAGATTATCTTTAAATAACATTAATAACACAAATTTCAAGCAAAAGTCATAGACTAATACTTCTGGATATTAGTCAGAAGTCCCTTTTAATGCTCCAAAGATAGTAGTTTAGATCAGGATTTCTCAAAATTTTTTTTAACCTTTGGCCCTGTCTAATTTTATTTTATCCCTCTCCACAAAACTTCCCCACAGCTTTCCTCTTGAGTAGTCTTCTATCTCTCTGCTTTGCCTGATCTTCATTTGTAGACCTGTGTAATGTCCTGGGAGTCTGTAGTGGGTAAGGAGATCATATGGCACCAACTCAGAAACAGTAATTAGACACTTAAATGACAAAGTCCCATTAATCACTAACTGGACAAGATACTCTGTGTTGCAAGTCAGCCCCTGAAGTGGTTGACTGGAACACTCGTCTGCCACCCTGTCCAGCCGATGGTTCTGAGGTGAAACGGCGGGTAAACAGCTCGCAGACTGTCAGGCTTGTGGAAATATTAGCTTTATTTAGTGAACAAGACTGAAGTCCAAAGACTCAGCATAAGTTCCAGCCAAAAGCCCCTCGCCTTCCACAGACCCTAGTTTTTATCCCCCAGAATCAGGTACCACCCAATGGTGGGATCAGATACCACCCAATGGTGGAAGCAGAATCAGGTACCACCCTAGGGTGGGGGCAGAATGCCAGGTCACACCCTAGGGTAGGGCACAATCACCGATCAGGGTAGTGTTGGTAACATAATAATCCCCTAAAATATTCACATACACAACACTCTGCTCTTAGAGTGTTTGCAAAACTTTAGCTATATTCAGACCATCCTTGTGTAGTTATTTTCACTAATCTTTTTCCTATAATCTTACAAGTTTGTAAAGTGTAAATTACAATTTTAGTGGCCATATAAATATTTCTGTAGTAAATAGTCACCTAAATACATTGATACAGTTCTTCCAGTATTAGGAGTATGGACTAGACTGAGATATATTGATGCAGAAGGAACACATCTGTACACATACAACAGATGAGGTTGATAGAATAAAAAAGAAATGCCAATAGCATATAAACAAAAAGATTAGTTATTTTTTTGTAGAAACTGTGGGTGCAACAGAATGAACACTGTCTTAAATATGTGTGTGCATGCCTGTGTTTGAGTGCGTAATTTTAATGTTGAAAAATAAAGCATATTTGGAAAGTAAGAAAAGTTAGGAAGCAACAGAGTCGCTGTTTATCTGTAGGCAAGACAGATCATCAACGTGCTATTCTGAATGTAATAAACTAGTTTATTAAGCAGGGTAGATGTATAATAAATTGGAATGGAGCAACTAAATCAGGTATATATTTTAGAAAATAACATAATATCTTATTTTGAATCATAATTCATATATGCAGATAATACAGGATAAAAAACACTCAATAGAATATGTAGGGAACTTTTTATTGTTTATATTTGTTTTTAAACCACACCCAAAGGTACTTAGGGGTTATTATTAGCTATGTGTTCAGGGATCACTGTGTGGCTCAGCAGACCATATAAAATGCAAGGATTAAACCCATCTTGGCCTTTTGAAAGGCAAGAGGCTACTGTACTATCACTATGACCCTCAAATATGTAGAAAATTTATGCGCTGCTTTCCACATTTTATAATTTACATTCTCTTTTGTCAGTAATACCATTTTTATAATGACAGATCATAGTGTAATTCTCTGCAACAAATGCCAATCTGAAACTTGACTGCTTTCCAAATAACTGTCTTGCATTTTGCATACAATATTTTAATAATAGCAATAAAATAGATCAGAATAGGAAAATGTTACAAAGTTTTCAAAATATGTCTCACAAGCATGCTTGATTTTATATAAAAGGTGCCCAATCAATTGTTGGTTTTAGCTTTTAAGTATAAAAATATATGGCTCAAACCATATTGACAAAGTATTGGGAAATTATGTTTTTTTTAATTAATTTTTTTTGTTTGTTTTTGGGCCACACCCAGTGGTGCTCAGGGGTTACTCCTGACTGTCTGCTCAGAAATCGCTCCTGGCAGGCTCAGGGGACCATATGGGACACAGGGATTCAAACCAACCACCTTTGGTCCTGGATCGGCTGCTTGCAAGGCAAACGCCGCTGTGCTATCTCTCCAGGCCCTTTTTTAAATTAATTTTAAACAAATTTTTATTTACTTATTGAACAATTTTGGAGAAATGTTAGGAATATAAATCTATAAATTTTATTTTTCCCACATTAGTTCCCATCAAGATAATGGGAACAAACAGTTCCACCAACACTAAATAATCCAAGCTTGCCTACTTATCTTATTGTTCTCTCATTAAAATTCCATGCTTTAGATGAAATAAGAAATTAAATAGAGCTGTAATGTTTTGTTTCATTTTGACCTTTCATGAATTGTTTCAAAATGTCATTCTTTGTAATCACTGCAGTATGTTTCTAAATAACATTACTCAGTCTTTTCAGAAATTATGAGAAAAAAGGAACTTATTTAAATGTATTTCATCACATGATACAAACATTCCTGTATTGTGAGAATTTTCTAGCATTACATTATTTTAAATTTATTCGAATAAATAATTTAGTATTATTAGTTATCTGTAATTACTAGTAAACTTAGATTATTTACATTTTAGTATTCAACCGTACAATTAACAGCAATCCTCAGGCAAACAAACAAAAACAGAAATGTTGGCATCTTTGGAATATCAACTGATTCTAATGACAGGACTTAATTTGTCATGAGCATCATATCTTAATTATGTTCTTTACTTTATTTTTATTTTATTTTATTCACTTTATTTTTTCCGTGCAAAACATTTTCTGTTATTATTGAGCATTTATAATGCAATATTCTGGAAAAAATGCCACATTTCCAGACTACATATAAATTGGTATAAAATATAAAGTGAGGTAATTGTCTTGTACATGATAATCTGTGTTAGATTACCAGCACCCCCTTGGTCCTTTGATACTGGTTAGGAGTAATCGCTGAGTGAGTAGCTGAAATGATTTTTGAAAACCTGTGAGTGTTGACAGAAACAAAACAAAAAACAAAAACAAAATAACACCATAAAAATACAAAACATATATGAGTAAAGTATGTATATACTTTACTGCCGACCCAGGACTGACTGAGGTTCAATCTCTGGCATCCCATATGGTTCCCTGAGCTTGCCAGGAGCAATTTCTCAACACAGAACCAGATGTAACAAACACTGGAAAACAAACACTGGAAGAGAATAGAGAACTTAAGAATGCCATGAACTCCTCACCCACAGAGGTTTTATCCTTGGGAACTTCCACCTTTTATTCATAAAATTGGAGATTTTGAAAAAATAAATAATATTTCTTATTCAAATGTGATTCCTATACTGGGTACTTTTTATTGGTTGAGGGTTGAGAAGGCTATATCTGGTTTTACTCAGGGGTAGCCACTCCTGGTTCTGCACTTAGGGATAACTCCTGATAGTGCTTGAGGACCGGACATGTTTGGTGCTTCTATTGAATCTAGACTGGATTGCAAGGGCAGTAGCATACCTATAATACATTTTCTTTAGTCTACTAGAATAGAAACATTGTTATCTGAACAGATTCAACTGATCCAAAATGATGCACGTAAATTTAAAGACTAGTTAATTGGGGCTGCAGAAATACAGTAGGTAGGGTGTTTGCATTGCACGTGTTTAACACAGGTTTCATCCCTAGCACCACCAGAAAAAATTTTCAGCATTTCTGGGTGACCCAAACTAAAGTAATAACAAAAATAAATTAATAAAAGAAATTTATGATAAAAATTACAATGATTTATGATAGTTGAATATCTACTTCTAGTCAATAATTAAAGCAATATATAGCAAGACACTAAATTTTGTCAAATTTTTGCTGATATTGCTACATATATATGTATAAATATATACATATTATATACTCTTATAACAGAAAATTGAGGTAAGAAAAGATGTCTTATCTTTCCCTGTACATAATTTATTAGGATGAACAATGAATGGCAAAAACCATAAAAAATATCTTGAACAAGAAATGCTTCAGGAGATAAAGAGTTAAAACAATAATAAATGTACTTGATTCCTGATTGAGAACAAAATAATGAGTTTACTAACATTAAGTTCCCTAGATTGTAGGTACAGAAATGGAGTTATGTTTTTTATGAGTTTAAGATATATAGAAGTAAAGCATCAGTAACATTTCTAATATTTTATACTTTCAATGGTGAGAGAAATCTGGGTTTGGAAACATAATAATATTACTTTGTCAATCACCAAAATATTTGCGTGCTAAAGAAAAATAGACATTCCTATAAATTGGGAAAAGGGAGATATATATATATATATATATATATATATATATATATATATATATATATATATATATGTCGACATAAATAGACAGATAGACAGACATTTTGAAAAACAAAAGTATGGGCAATGGAGAAGTAAATGAAGAATAAAATGTAAAGTCTAGGATAATATTTATAGTACAGTTTACTTGATATTATAGAATAAGCAAGATACAATTAATGTCATGCACTCAGAGAAATGAACTCTAAACTCAATGTCTTTAAATAGAATAGTTTCACAGAGTGATCACATTCAAGTTATTGGCAACATATAGTGAACAACCTATATGGCAACGAGGTAAAATATGTTAGAAATTATGTGTAATGATTGTAAATCATCCACAAGAATGCAACCATTATAAGATTATTAAAAGAAGGGGAAATAAAATAATCACTAGAATTAAATGAATTTAAATATTATGAATTGTAGAATAATAGTGGTTAACACTTTTGCCAACAGAAAACATTTTTCTATTTTGTCAAACAATAAAACAGATCACTGAACATTAATTTTTTGGGGGGAGCACACCAGGTGATGTTCATTGGTTACTCCTGGCTATGCGCTCAGAAGTCACTCTTGACTTGGGAGACTATAGGGGATGCTGGGGGATTGAACCATATCCTGAGTCAGCCACATGCAAGCCACATGCAAGGCAAATGCCCTACTGCTGACTATTGCTCTGGCCCCAAAAAGTAGTGATTATATCAGAGCAGTGATTTAAAGTATACTATATTATTTCTCTTTTTGTCATTTGTCTGGTTTAGGTTTTTTGGTTATACCTGGGTGTGCTCAGTGCAAATTTATTTGTTCATGAAATACCTAAGCAATATTCTGAATATTATATGTGTTGATAGGAGCAAAACCTTTGTTAGCTGTCTGCAGAAAAATTTACTTATGATTGTACTATCTTCAGATCCCAGAAATATACCATGGTATATAATATCAAAAGTAAAGATTAAAAACTGGAGCACAATTTATAAATTACTTCTGTTACTTTTGGGGTAACTTAAAATACTTTTCTTAAATTACTCTATTTAAACTGTAATTACAAGGTTATTTTACATGATTGTTTCTTTTACCCCCCACAGATACAAAACTGTTCAATTATCTGTTAGTATACACTACCCTTTACCAGTGCACAATTCCACCACCAATATCCTGTTTTCTCTTGCACACCCCTTGTCTGCCTTGTCTGTCTTTCTTTTCTATTGCTCTCCATCTCTCTTTTTCTTTCTCTCTTTCTAATTTCTCCCCATTTAGACACAGCAATGTAAAATATTTTTACGAAGGGTATCATTTTTTTCTCCTTTTAGTACCCATTTCTTGTCCAAAGTGATCATTTTTTTGGGGGTTTTGGGCCACACCCGGCGATGCTTAGGGGTTACTCCTGGCTGTCTGCTCAGAAATAGCTCCTGGCAGGCACGGGGGACCATATGGGACACCGGGATTCGAACCAACCACGTTTGGTCCTGGATCGGCTGCTTGCAAGGTAAACACCGCTGTGCTATCTCTCCGGCCCCAAAGTGATCATTTTTAACCTTCATTGTCATAACCAGGGAGTGCAATTAGGGCAGAGATGAGAACACTATGACTTCTGTTTCTTTTAAATTAATATGATTGATCTCTAAGAAAAATATGTGATTAATATATGTTCTAGAAAAATCATGTATAAAATTATTTTAATGAATGAATTATTTAAAAATCTCAAAAATTTTGAGCAAGTATATGTTAAAACACAAAATTCAGGTTAATATAACCTAAATACATTGTTTTTCTTTTCACTACAAATATAAAAACTGAGGCACATTATAATAGATCTATAAAACTGAGAAACTATGTTATTTGCAATAATAATAATAATAATAATAAATTAATGAATAAATATTTAAATTATATTTCCAGAATATCATTGAATACACTTATGTCCTTGCTTATTTCCACAAGTGCCCTACTGATTTTTTTAAAAAATGTTGAATTTATAATTTATTCCCCTCCCCCAATATCTATTTATTATTCACAGTACATTGATTCCATTTGCTAAATTTGTACCATAAATCTCTCAATTTGAAAGGAAGGTTTTAATACTTATACTTTCTTTTATTACCACTTATGAAAAATGCTTCTTCTAACACTGAATCACATGCTTTATTTTCTAATTGTCCTTTATAATTTATATTTTAAAATAAAAACTGTAAAAAAGTTTTATTGTCAACTTACATAGAACGGTGGTACAATGTAAGAGGCTTAATAACAACTAATTACAAGAGCCTCATGATAAAATTTCACCATTATTTAAATTAGAGCTGAAAAAATGTTCTCATT
The DNA here is from genome assembly GCF_024139225.1 of Suncus etruscus. Classification (NCBI taxonomy): domain Eukaryota; kingdom Metazoa; phylum Chordata; class Mammalia; order Eulipotyphla; family Soricidae; genus Suncus; species Suncus etruscus. Next base: position 37,176,484 of record NC_064852.1, read on the forward strand.
ATTGAGGGTGACAGAACTCAGTACCATTCAATTAACTAACCCTTCAATAGTTTATCATAGCTTCTCTCTACTATATAATTCTTTTCTCTTTTATTACTATCAAATATCTATATAAATACAGATCATAAACTCAGATAGATTTTAACAACTTATCAAAAACATTACAACAACATATAAAGCAAAAAGACAATGATTTCAACATGATATGCCAAATTTAAAATGTAGCATTTCAGATATTCTTAAGGTATACGATTAATAATCATTTTAGAGTCTATTGATTGTTTTTCATGTTTGTACCCATCTCCTTTTATGGAAATATTCATCCATGTGGGTATTTTTCTCCATCTGCTGGATTTGGATTTGACTATTTGATTTACATTGATTAATGAGACAATAGTAAACGTGGTTTGTAAAATGATTGCATATTGAGGTCATTTCATTCTTGGAACCTTAGACTGCCCTAAACTAGTCTGTAGCATAATAAGAGGCTTGATGTCCACTTCTCTAGAACAGAGTGCCAAGTGCTAGATATAAGATAAAGGCCATCTTTGATCACCCAGCTACCATCTGGCCTACCAGCTGACTAGACATCAGAGGAGTTTACATCAACCAGAACAAACACAGCTTGACTATAGAATCATACAAATAATAAATTGCTATTCTTTTACCACCATCAAGCTTGGTATGTTTTTTACGTAATTAAAATTAATTCACATAAAATGCTATTTTAATTCCTGGACTAAGATTTTAAAAATAATCTTATATCTGAATTTAAATTAGTAACTTTAACATAATTAGTTCATCAATTATTAACAATCTCACTATACTCACATTCATCTGCTCTAATTGTATCTGGAAAAAAAATCACTATCCAGATATTTTATTACTAAACAACTTTTGACTTCTCAAGTATACCATATATCTCTATAACTCAACCAGATAAAAGATCTGCTTTCCAGTACTTTTCATTCCCATTCATTTTTACTATAACAAGATCAGATGCATCCTTAGGTTTCTAGAGAAGTTGACATGTTTTAATTAACATTGTCCCTAAATCTCTTCTACATGGATATCATACAGAAACTTCAAACACTGCAAAAATTCTTTTCAGATTGTCAAGCATGATCTAATGGAGCATTTTTTTTTTTTGAGTCAGAACAAACTTTCAGAAAACTTTGAAGCTTTCTCTCTTTTAAAGGTTACAATTCTCAACACAGAAATCCTTGTATTGACACATATTGCTTTCTGCTCCTTCTTTTGCCTGTCAACTATTCTGGTATTTGTGTATGAAGTATTTGGCATTTTCTATTCCATGAAAAATCCTAAAACTGGCCACTGAAGTTATTTATGCCTATTTTCTGCTTCTGAGACCTGCACTATACTTTATACTGACCTCCAGCTAAAATATTCTACAGCTGCATCAAGAGGATCTATTTCCTTTTTCTATAGAATGATAGCATAATGTCTCCTGTGAATTTCTCTTCCTCTCATTAAATAGCTTTTATATGTGGTTCAAATGCATCTTGTTCAAGTATCTCATTGCCATCTGGAGATTTGGTCTTGATGCTCATGATATATTTTTAAATTTTTCTTAACTATCATTGGGAATTGTGTTATTCCACACACATTTTAGGTTTGGTATTTTAAATTCCATGTTAAATTTTTCTTTGCATAGTTATTTGTATTAAATTTATAAAGCATTTGGGACAAATTTTATAGTAGCTGATTTTCTCATCATATAAACATTTTTTGTTTAGGTCAATTTTAAAATTTACTATCAATATGTAATTTTTCCCACTTAGTTTTTCCGTATTCCCTTTTATTGCTAATTTTAGAATAACTTTGTTCAGTTGCAAATTACTTTTCAAAGATGATCTAATTTGGCATCACCACAATAAAAATGTCTTGTTTGGGGCCAAAGAGATTGTAAATCAAATGCCTCATATAAGACTATACTGGTTCCATTACTCCTCATAATGCTTGGGGGACCAAATGTGGTAAGGGAATCAAACACAAGCCAGTTTCTTGCAGTGCAAATATCTTATACCACTGTATTCTTCTCCAGCCCATACTGTTATTTATTAATTAAAATGAAGAACAATGTTTTTCTACATACAAGGATAAAGTGTAAATTACATAACTTAACTTATAAATGATGTTATATAAAAATATACAAACCAAAAATAGTTTATTACTATTTAATAAATGAACTGAATAAGCAAATTTAGAGAGGAAAAAAAAGTTATATTAGAGGTTGGAGAAAAGCTCTAGATTTTGTTTCTTTTAGCATCACAGCCTGCTGTAATCAGACTTATTCCTGGCCATGTACAAATCAACTGCCTTACCTGTTATACTATTTTACTTGCCCCAAAATTGTATCAGATTTAGAAAAAGTGAAAAGGATTTGAATAGGAAAATATTACAAAGGATATTCAGTTTTTAAGAACAAAATAAATACCGGCAAACAAATATAAATACCGGCAAACAAATCTTTGGATAAGAATCAGAAATTTGATCCAAGTATATGTTAATTTGAGTATATTTTCTGAAAAAAAATAATTGACATATATCAGATATATGATATTAATTTAATTTAAATTTTTTTGTTTTGTTTATGCATCATGCCTGGTTGTCATCAGGCCTTACTCTTGGATCTGAGTTCATGGATCACTACTGGTGGCAGTCAGACCATTTGGGGCACTGGTTATCAAACACAGGTCAGTTTTGTACAAAGGAAAGTGCACTACATACTTTACTATTGTTCTGGACCAGTTGATTCTTTATAAATTAGTAGCAGGCTAACAAAATTTATCACATTATTTTTGGTGATAGTTTGAAAAAGTAGAATATTTCATACTTGATGAACATAGATATAGCTATGATTTATTTTTGATGGGAAATTTAACCATGTTAAAAAACATTGATCAACTTCATTATTTTGTTTCTAGTTTTCTATAATAAAAATCTATTCATATGTTTGCATAAGCACAATATTATGCATTGTAACACTATACCAAAAACAATGAAGATTTGTATCCATAAGTCATTAAATTAAATTATATTTAATATAGAAATAGGTTATCTTTTCAAGGAAATAAGGTAGTTAGAGATTTATCCATTGAATAAAATATTTCCAAGGTATATTTTAAGGGGGGCAAAGCCACATACATAAAGGAAATTCCATTTTATGACTAGAAATATGAACATTATTTAAAAATACAATGTAAGGAAACTTCTGGAATAATGGCAGCTGTCAATTTGGGTAAGTGAATAGAATCAATATTGCAGCAAATTTTATTTTTGTATCCATATTGCTTGAACACTTTACTGTAATTTTATATATTGTTTTATAACTTTAAGTATAATGAAAAACTTGGCCTCTCACTACATAGTGAAATTGTAATAGTGTATTGATATATGGAAGTCACATAGAAAAATGAAAGAAGTTATATGAGAACACAAAGACAATCTTTGTAAAAGCTGACTGACAGAATATAGACTTCCCTGAGAAATATTGGATAATTCATATAACACAGTATGTGAATTACTTTCTGCCACAAAATATTGTATTTTTAATATAAGTACTTAATAGTGACAGTGATGTGATTTATTAGATAAATGATTTTCAAAAACCAGATAATTTTGAAACTTGTTTATAAAAATATAACCCACTGTGATTAAATCTAGGCAAAGATTATTATTATAATTTTACCAACTAGAAGTATTAAATTATAATAGTTTTCAATGAAAAAATAATTCTACATGAATTGTAATATATTGATTTATAGGAAACATTATTAACAATAAATTGGAAGTTTCCTGAAGTAACCATAGTAAATGTGTTGTATATGATAGCCGTTAATTGCTTCTTTAACTCTGAGCTTCAAATTATATAATTGCATTCTTGTTTGACTATAAACTCTAGGAAAATATAATTGCTGCATTCCAATACCACTCTAATTTCTCTGTTAATCCAAATAATGGTCATTTCACTAAAATATGAAACAAAGTAAGTTGCTCTACTTACTTTCAACAATTACTTTCCGGTCTTCCCAGTTATCTTTAATAAGCTGTATATTTCCAAAATGTGCATCGCTGTAGAAGATTCGGTTAGTACCTTTTCTTCTTTGATTATAGTCAAAAGCCAAGGCTATGACATTTTTGAAATAATGTGGATTCTCATATGGCCTTATTGGTGAATTTAAATTGGTTTCATCAGAAAGATGTATGCTTTTTAATATTGTTCTCCCTGAATATAGCAAATAGCCTTCATGTCTTAAGCAAGAAACTCCATCCTCTGCCAAATATCCATGAGCACATGCACAAGTTCTCTGGGCACTTCCTCGATAAAGACAAAGTTGCTGGCATCCACCATTGTTTTTGGCACAGACATTGGTGCCTAAGGAGGAAAAAAAAGATGAACCATTTCTGTTTGTTCTTTTGTTGGTCAAGTAGATTTTTCTTGCAGTAAAAATTTAAAATTCATGCTGAATATTTCACTTCATTATTCAGAAAAATTAAAACAGTCAGTTAACAAGTTTCACACTGTATTTTTTAACAGTAGTTTGAAACCTTGAATTCTGTCTTTCAAATATCACATTATTAAACATATCACATCTTAATAAAGTCATTAAATCAGTAGTTAAGTGAACGTTATTTTAAAAATTTCTACTGATATAATAACTATTTATCTTATAATTTTGGCCCAATAATTGAATACTCTATACATGAAATAAATCAACCAAAATACTGCACCATTTTAAAATTTTGTGCCTTAAATCTACGATTATAAGAAAATTTAAATCTGTAATACATCTAACCTACAGAGAACAGAAAGAGAAGATTTTTACCTCAGTTTTGAGTTAAGAAGAAATATCCTAATACAATTTCTTTATCAGCTTAATTCACTTTTTGAATCTATTATCTTTAAAAGTACTATGGCTTCTTTTGATGTTAAGAAAATGATTATAATTATTTTTAAGAGAGATTAATATAAAATTACCAAAAATACTGCCTTTATTTTTTTGTATACTTTAAGGAAGTGATGTCTTCAAACATGTTTCATACTAAGTATATTTGTGGAATCAATTTTATGTATATATCTTAATGGAGGATGGCAGCTTTTTACTCTCTAATTTTTAATCATGTTTCACTGAATAGACATATATATCTTCAGCAGGAATTTCTGTATTACTGAACCCAAACCTGTACTGTCAACATACAAAATTACTTAACACTGACATTCATTACCAAAGCTCAAATATACATATATATGTATATATGTATATATATATGTGTGTGTGTGTGTATTTACATAGAAAAATATTACACTTTCATTTTGTTAGGTTGCCATATGATTTGTAAGGAAATTAGATATAAAAATAGTATTTGAGGTTTGGAAGCAATATGTTAATAAATCCATTACTTTTATCCATAAATATGTGTTTGCCTTTGAGATATAGAGTAAACGAGAGAGTAAGTTAAAATGCAATTGTTATATGAGTGCTGACCTTTCTCTCTGACTCTGTTAAATATCTTAACCTCCTTCAGGTTGATTCCGAGACCAGTTCTCATGGTTACTGTGTCTGTGGCATCATTCTTGTGGCCTCTTCTTATGGATCCATTGGCATGTGCTCTGCCAAGAAGATGAACATATGTGATCAACATATATAAAATCAGTTTCTTTAAAGTTAAAGCAAACAGATGGCCAGCAAAAGGAAAAAAGACATTAAAATACTTGAGCCAAGGATACTTGAGCCTTTCTCTGGAAATTACATGGCTTTGTGTGATCCTTTTTTTTTTTTTTTGACCTTGCTAAGAAATGGCTAATCCTACAAGGGTAAAGCAACTGACACTGAAATAACAGTTAGAGACTCCAATGCTTATGAAAAAAAAATAAATTACCTGTCAGACCAGTAGATGTAAGCCCCAAAGACCGCAACTGAAAACATATCCACATTGTTCCCTGACAGCACCACCTCACGGTTCTCTCCAGTCTCAAGGTCAATTCTTTCTATCTTGTCTGTACGAGCATCACACCAGTACAATTTATTTTCCTAAGGATCGATTGAAAAGTAATATAACAAGTTGCTTTTGAATGGACACTTTATTAAGGAACTAAGGGAGCATAGAAATTGTACTAGTATAAGTTGGCAGTTAATGAACTTTAAATATTTAAGAAAAGAAATCCAACAGACCTCATAGTCAATGGAGATACCATTTGGCCAGACTATTCCCATGCTTACAAGGACAACCTTTTCTGAGCCATCTAAGCGAGCCTTTCCAATGCAGGGCATCTGTCCCCATTCAGTCCAGAACAAATAGCTGCAATTAAAATATTAGTTTATAGAAATATATAGATACACAAATATATATTAGAAATTTTAGCAGCATGATAAATAAATTAACAATAATTTTAGAAGCAATATATAAATTAATTTGCATTTGCAGCAATGTAATAATAATTGTAAATGATATTTTATCATCAATACAATTAAAGACAATGAACTAAATATCCGATGTTCAAATATTTGACTGATATTATCCATCTGAAATATTTTTCTAACAGATGTGCTTAACTGCTTCTATTTTTTATGACTTAAATATAATTTTGTTCAAGAATCTCCGTGTTAGATTATTACACTTTGTATTCTGACATATTGTGGATTTTAGATGCAAATTTATACTTGAGTTTTTTCACAATGCTAATTAAAAAGCAGTTTTTCTCTTTCTAACCTCAAAATACAATAACTATGAAACTTTCTTTATTCTCTATTACTTCTTTATCCCTAATTAGAAAAGTTTATAAAATTTGTTGTTATATTAATTTATGAAAAGACATAAAAGATGATATATTTAACTTTACTCAATTAGATTGCTAAAATCAATTTTAATTTTATAAAGTAATTTATATATTTTACAGATAAATTCATCTTAGCATATAATCTTTCAAACAAAACTTTCTTATTTCAGTATTATCATAAAAAGAATGTTATGTAAAATTAATGTGGAATAAAATAGTGTAGCATCTGCTTTAGTAAATTCTTACATCATATATTTTAAAATAAATAAGAATAATAAAGGAGAAGGGGAAAAGAAGATGTAATACAGAAAGAAACATAAAGTATGAATAATAAAACATGTTGAAATAAAATATAGACAAACAGAAGGTACATGATCCATAATTTCTTTCATGGATTCATTTAAAAAATGCAATATTTCAATACAGGCATTCATGCTTTTAGAAGCAATACGTTCCTTTTTCTGAAGCTTTGTAAACTAAAAAAAAATTTGAGGGGTGTCACATCCTGCAGCGGTCAGCTGTTACTCCAGACTCTGTGCTCAGAAATAGCTCCTAGCAGGCAAGGGGGACCATATGGAATGCCCGGATTCCAACCAATGTCAGTCCTGGGTCGGCAGCTTTCAAGGCAAACGCTCTACGGCTTTTCTATCTCTCAGTTCCCTCCACTAAAATTTTTGTTTTATGAGAAAATAGTACTCATTCAAGTTTTGAAAAATATGACAATTATTAATTCAAAGAAACAAAAATTAAAAATATATAAAAGTGATGATGAATAAAAGAAGTGGAGGGAGCAGAGCAATAGCACAGTGGGTAGGGCATTTGCCATGCACACATCCAACCTGAGTCCCGATTCCTTACTTCCTATATGGTCCCACAACCTGCCAAGAATAATTTCTGAATACAGAACCAGGAATAACCCTGAAAGCAGCCAGGCATGGCCCCAAAACAAAACAAACAAGCAAGCAAACATACATAAAAAAAAACAAAAACAAGTAAACAAAAAAAGAGAGGTGGAACTAAGCATAAAATACAAAAAACAAATAAACAAAAAAACAACCACCCCGCTACATTTATATTTTGTATCTACTCATTAAAGCTATTTTTAATAATGAAAATATTCAAATATATGTATTTATTCTTTTTGGCTTGATTAATTTTGCAGTTATTTTAATGTAAAATATTATATAAAATAAATGTAATAAATTTTTACCCAGATTAAAAAAAAGTTGTGATTAGAATCCCACCTATATAATTAGTCTTCAAAAGCATGCAGGTTTTTGAACGATAGAACAGCAGGTATGGTGTTTGCCTATGCATGCAGCCGAACTGGGATCGATGGACCTGGATTTAATCTCTGACATCCCAGTTTGCTAGGAGTGATTTCTGAGCACAGAGACAGGAGTAACCCCTGAACGCCTCTGCGTGTGATCCACCCAAAAGTATCATTATTTATAAGATATATCTATTTATAAGACATATTTATAAGATATAATACATATATATGAAGAAAGCTTTGTGGAAATAAACCCAACAATGTTTTATTGGATGATCTAAATTTCAGCAAGTATGAAATTTAATTATATTTTACTAAAGTTAAGATTTGTTTACGTGAAATTCAAATTATAGATTTATTAAGTACATTAACTAAAGGAGGCCAAAATTGTTGCCTCATTTGGGATTTTAGGACAAAATATTAGCAATGTGAATCTGGTAATATAAATAGTTATTATGATAAAAATCGCAGGAGATGAGTAAAAATTTGACTAAAATAGTAAAGCATATGCCTCCCCTGTGCCAGGCTCTGGGTTCTATACCTTCAATCACATAATGTAGCTCATCACAGCCAAGAATGACCTAAGAAGAGCTTTACTTGGTGAGATCCCAAAGGGCAAAGTGACCCTTTACTACTAAAAAAGTATGTGTTCTAATAAATATTAATATATCTGAAATATTTAAAATAATGCTATCATGAATATTAGTATTACTATTGTCTCTGTTTGCAAAACCTATGTGATTTTTATAAGATATAATAACATGGAAAATCCAGTCTAATTATAGAAATAACTTTTCCTTCTAAAATATTGACAAAAAATAGGTTATATTTAGCATATGTCTACTAAACTTATGCAAACTTTTATATAAAATAAATTTTATATATATAAATTTATATAAATAAAAAATTTTATAAAAATAAGTTATTTGCTCCTTTAACAGAAATTGAATATAAAAAATGAACATAAATAATATCTGTGAACACTGTTTTAAAATTAAAAATTAAATAATTTAATCCCTTCCTTCCTTCCTTCCTTCCTTGCTTCCTACTCTTCCCTTTCTCCCTCCTTTCTCCCTCTCCTTTCTTCCTCCTTCTCTCCCTTCCTCCCTCCCTCCCTCCCTCCCTCCCTTCCTTCCTTCCTTCCTTCCTTCCTTCCTTCCTTCCTTCCTTCCTTCCTTCCTTCCTTCCTCCCTCCCTCCCTCCCTCCCTCCCTCCCTCCTTCCTTCCTTCCTTCCTTCCTTCCTTCCTTCCTTCCTTCCTTCCTCCCTCCCTCCCTCCCTCCCTCCTTCCTCCCTCCCTCCCTCCCTCCCTCCCTCCCTCCCTTCCTCCCTTCCTTCCTTCCTTCCTTCCTTCCTTCCTTCCTTCCTTCCTTCCTTCCTCCCTCCCTCCCTCCCTCCTTCCTTCCTTCCTTCCTTCCTTCCTTCCTTCCTTCCTCCCTCCCTCCCTCCCTCCCTCCCTCCTTCCTTCCTTCCTTCCTTCCTTCCTTCCTTCCTTCCTTCCTTCCTTCCTTCCTTCCTCCCTTCCTCCTTCCTTCCTTCCTTCCTTCCTTCCTTCCATCCTCCCTCCTTCCTTCCTTCCATCGTCCCTCCCTCCCTCCCTTCCTTCCTTCCTTCCTCCCTTCCTCCCTTCCTCCCTCCCTCCCTTCCTCCTTCCTTCCTCCCTTCCTTCCTTCCTTCCTTCCTCCCTTCCTTCCTTCCTTCCTTCCTCCCTCCCTCCCTCCCTCCTTCCTTCCCTCCTTCCTTCCTTCCTTCCTTCCTTCCTTCCTTCCTTCCTTCCTTCCTTCCTTCCTTCCTTCCTTCCTTCCTTCCTTCCTTCCTCCCTCCCTCCCTCCCTCCCTCCCTCCCTCCCTCCCTCCCTCCCTCCCTTCCTTCCTTCCTTCCTTCCTTCCTTCCTTCCTTCCTTCCTTCCTTCCTCCCTCCCTCCTTCCTTCCTTGTCAATGGATTTTGAATCAGGAAGTTAGATTAAACTTGAATACTGGAATTATATATTATACTTATACTATTTTAAATCAAATCTTAGCATAATAAAATAATTGTTATACTGTATGAAATTTCTTTGAGAGTTATATCTTGGAGAATGTAGCCCTGAAAATACTTCTAAAAAATACCAAAATCTTGAGAATTTTAGAATGCTATTTACATAATTTATATTTTTCCCATAACAGTATTTTCTAAAGTGGAGTTCTTATTGTGCTTTGTTTGTTTGTTTTTGTGCCTCAGTCAGCGCTATTCAGGGGTTACTCCTTGCTCTGCTCTCATAAATTGCTCCTGGTAGGCTTGGGAAACCATATGGGATGCTGTAAATCTAACCCTGGTTCATCCCAGGTCAGCTGCATGCAAAGCAAACACCCTACCACAGTGGTATGGCTTTGGCCCCTAACGGAATTCTTTTATTGTATAAATTATAAATTATGTTTACAAAATCGAAAAGTACAAAATGGTAAATGAAACATTTACAATAATGTTGAAGATTTACAATAATAGTATTAGAAGAATTCAAAATACACACTGTCCTTGGCAATAAAATATGAAATGATCAGATGTCATAAGCTAATCTCCAACTGATTACTGACATGTACATAATTGAAAAATAGAAAATTACTGATGTTTAACTAAAAATGATATCTAAACACTTTTAACTGTGTAATAATCTTTCCAAAATAATATGCAAATATATATCATAAAGTATTTTTATTTCTATATTTGTAGATTATATTTCTGCATATTTTCATATAATAAATAATATATATAAATATAAATATTTCTGTATAATATGTCTGCAAGTGAAAATTTTAGAAAACTATTACCTAAACATCCTACTAAACTTATTACTGTAATACACATGACAATTTCATTAATACCGAACAGTTTACACAAAATACTGTAAAAAACATATTTTGGACTGTTTCAATTCAATCGTGAAATATACTTATTCAAAGCACTATATTATCTTTGAATGATTCAAAGTATTTTTAGAGCAATAAAAACTATGAGAAAACAATGCTTAAATTTTATATGGGGAATGCAAAGGGAATATGGAAAAATACGTGAACATTGTTAAGAAGAAAACTATTAAATAAAATATTAAAAGTTAGATTTTTGGATTTAAATTAATTTAAGTAATTTTCATTGAAATCAAATCTATTCTGTTAAACTGTTTTCCTGATACATAGATAAATCTGGATTGAGATATTTACAATAAAATTACTATTTCTTCCTATAAATATTTTATCAGTTATGCTAAGAAAAATACAAGGTAACAAAAATATCCAAGTTTTTGTAATAAAGGCAAGCATAAACTTATATAGGCAATTGCTTTGATCCACAGGAGCATCAAGAATATCATTGTACCCCCTGCTAGTATGAAGGCAATAGTATATACTATACTTGTGAAAGACTAATAAAATTTAAAACAATCAAAACAAAATACTATGGTAGCTATAGCAGGTATTCAGCATGAGATCTGTTTTTTACTTGACAGACTTTGACTGTAATATTTAATATTTGAGCAGTAAGTTTAATAAATTATATAATTTTGTAAAAGTGATTATAGTTTATGAATATATGAACTAATATATGCTATCCTCTGTGAAGAATGCAGTGTAACGAGGAACAATCCCTATTCTTTAAAGTCTTCACCATGTTTTCTATTTCATTGTTTATGTGAAGTTTTGTTTTGAGAAAGAAATATATGCCAATCTCAAATCAGTCAATAAATCCTGAATGTATTACAATTGCTTAGAGGTTCCAAAAATATAAAAAGAATTCAAGCACAGAATTTAGAACACTTTTAAAGGAAGAGAGTATAAAGACAGCATAACCTTGAATACTATTTTTCTATTTTATTTTTCTCACTAGTTTGAAGAATGATTCTCAAATGAATTTACTTTTGTACTCAGTAAATATTAATTATATACTTGTTATATGCTAATAACTGATGATATGGAATAAATTGAACTTAGTGACTCAAATGAAACTGTTTAGTGGAAAGGTTTATTTGTAAATCTTATAAGACATGAAGCAGGGTTTTAACACTAAATATTTCAAATAAATGTTAAAGTGTTATTATGAAGGAATATCATATACAATACACATACATCAACAAGTCCAAACAAAGATTTTATTTACAATTCTAAATTATATATACCAACTTGGATGTTTTCTCTTTATGTTTTTTTAATTTAAAGTATATTTTTGTACTATTTGTCCAGTGTCCTCTTGCTTTCAGTTTTTTTTAATTTCTTTTTGTAAGCATTATGGTTACAAAAATGTTTGTAGTTGGGTTTCAGTCATTAAATGTACACCATCCTTTACCAATAAAACTTTTCCACACCAATGTCCCCATTTCCTTCTCTCTCAAACCCTGCCTAATTTTGGGATAGGCATTTTACTTTTTTTCTCTCACTATTATTATAATGGTAGTTGTTAGTGCAGTTATTCTCTAACTACACTTTCCACTCTTTGTTGTAAGTTTCATATCATGGGCTGGTCTTCCAGCCCATATCTCTATTGTCTCTGGGTATTATTAATCTGTCTGTTATTTTTCTTAAATGCCATTGATGAGAATACCTTGTGTCTACCCATGTCCCTCTGAATCTTCTCACTCAGCATAATAGTCTCCATGTCCATCCATGCATAGGCAAATTTGATGACTTCATGTTCTGAAGAGCTACACAGTATTCCATTGTTTAGTTGTACCACAGTTTCGTGTGTGTGTGTGTGTGTGTGTGTGTGTGTGTGTGTGTGTTTTGGGGTCACACCCGGCAGTGCTCAGGGGTTACTCCTGGCTCCATGCTCAGAAATTGCTCCTGGCAGGCACGGGGGACCATATGGATGCTGGAATTTGAACCGATGACCTTCTGCATGAAAGGCAAATGCCTGGGGCCGGTGAGGTGGCGCTAGAAGTAAGGTGTCTGCCTTGCAAGTGCTAGCTAAGGAAGGAACGCAGTTCAATCCTCGGAGTCCCATAAGGTCCCCCTAAGCCAGGGGCGACTTCTGAGCACTTAGCCAGGAGTAACCCTGAGCATCAAACGGGTGTGGCCTAAAAAACCAAAAACCAAAAACCAAAACAAAACAAAACAAAAAAGAAAGGCAAATGCCTTACCTCTATGCTATCTCTCCGGCTCCATACCACAGTTTCTTAACCACTATTTGTTGTTGAGCATCTGGGTTGTTTCCAGATATGGCTATTGTAAATAAAGCTTCAATGAACATGGGAGTGCAGAGTGCATTTTTATTTTGTGTTTATAGGATATATCACTAGGAGTGTTATTGCTGGATCATGTGGGAGCTACATCATTAATCATCAGGGAGATGTAAATGAAAACAAAAATGAGTTATCCCATGCCAAGGATACTGGCACACATCACAAAGAACAAGAACAACCAGTGCTGGCGTGGATATGTAATTGTATTCCACTATTGGGAATGCCATCTAGTCCAGTCTTTCTGAAAAACAGTATGAATATTTCTTTTTTTTTTTTAATATAGAACGCTTCACGAATTTGCGTGTTATCCTTGCGCAGGGGCCATGCTAATCTTCTCTGTATCATTCCAATTTTAGTATATGTGCTGCCAAAGCGAGCACTGAATATTTCTTAAGTTTAAAGTATTTTTAAGGTGCTTTATTTTTCTCTAAATCTAACACTGTTTTCTATCACTCTTTTTTTTTTTTTTTTGGAATGAAGCATGTAATATAAGGAGTAACTGCTCGCTCTTTGCTCAAGAATCTTCCCTGGTATTGCTCAGAATACCATATAAAATTCTGAGGATAAAATCTGGATTGAGGACATACAAAACAAGCACTCTACACACTGTAGTACCTCTCCAGCAGCAGTTTTCTGTTACTCTGAAGTTCAACATTTGATTTTTATTTAAAATTCACAATTTTCTTTTACAGAATAATTATATAAAATAATTATTGTAATATGCCTACCTATCAATTCAAAATTATGAATTTTTTCAAAATAATTGTTTAACATAGAGATTCCTATAACTTATTATTTTTATCATCCCATATCATATGCTGTTTCTTTTTCAATCTATATGTAATTTACTTATTTCCTTATCTCCAGTCTGCCTTACATATAAATATAAGTCAATAATTCCTGGTAATCCATGTTGGACTAACAAACAATTTTGAAAAGCATATAAAGAATAAAATACTTTTGATTTGTTTTTGGGCCACACCTGGTGATGCTCAGGGGTTACTACTGGCTATGCGCTCATTGCCAAAACATAGGCTCCATGTCCACTTTTCTTGCTACATTGTTATCCTGGGTTCTTGTAATTTGCTCCATTATAATACACATTTTCTGTTTATATTATCTGCCATGCTATGACTTCAAACAGAATTCTAAAATACTAAACTGTATACCACTGATATGACTCTGACACATAAATGGCTATGTAATATTATTTAAAATTAATATTTTTTTGTTTTTGGGGGGTCACACCTGGTGGTGCTCAAAGGTTACTCCTGGTTCTGCTCTCAGAAATCACCTCTGCCAGGCATGGGGGCCCATATGGGATGCCGAGATTAGAACTACTGTTAGTCCTAGAATGGCTGCATGCAAGTCAAATGCTCTACCTTTGTGCTCTATCTCCAGCCCTTAAAATTAACTTTTTAAATAGAGTATTCATTAAGTCTCTTTAGCTCTGAACTCATCAGACACATGTTGATGATATATTAGGAAAATACACATCACTAATGTTTCTTTTGTTTGTTTGCTTTTGGGCCACACCTGGTGACATTCAGAGTTATTACTGGCTATGTGCTCAGAAATTTCTCCTGGTTTGGGAGACGATATGGAATGCCGGGGGATTTAACTGCGGTCTGTCCTAGGCTAGTGTGTGCAAGGCTCATGCCCTACCACTTGCTCCACCACTCTACCCCATCACTAATGTTTCTATGCAGCAATCAACAATATCTGCTTTCACTTACTGAAATCTGATATAGTATGTCAATCACTACCTATCAATTCTCAAATTTATTTAAATATCTGATTTAACTGATATTTAGCAATGCTTTTAATGAGACTATAAAAAGCAGTTAAAAGAAAAGTTCCATAGACTATTTTCAAAAGTTTATAGTATAGTGTGGTAATATTTGACCAGTGAAATATATAAATACATACATATTCATAAAGTCACTTTAACTCAAGTTTTTTTAATAAAAGAAGAAAAATTTTGAATTTATATAGAGATAGTTTTAAAACATGTAAAATTTGTTTTTATGTTATGGAATATGTCTTTTTTGGGCAGTCAAATTTAAGAAGTTAAAAGTATTTATTGATTGACTCCATCTGGATCAGAACTGAGTTTGGTAATTATAGTAAAGAAAAATCAAAAATTGAAGAATTATTCAGTAAGAAGAAATGATTGGCATTATAAACATTTGGAAATCACTATGGTAAATCTAAAATAAGTTTCAAGCTTTAGATAAATCACTTATGATAACAATAGCATGCTTAGAAATGGAAGTTAGCAGATGAAGGGTAGGAGGACATGGTAAGCTTTAGTGGAAGCTGAACTTTCAAATCTATTCCTAAAAGAAATAAGTAAATAGATGAAGATATAGTATTTTATGTGATGCAAAGATTAAAGTGAAACTTTTTAATAAATTTAAAGAATAAGCAGTACAATTTATTGGTACTTAAAGCCTTAGATATGAAGAAAGGTCAAAATAGATGTATAATTACCAGTAAAGGATTCAGAAAGAATAGAAATATCAAGTTAAAAAATCCAGTAATAAATAATGGAATGGGGATTCATACCTAGAAATGCTCAAGATTATTTTTGATTCTGTAATCAGGAATCAATCCTGACTATCTCTGGGGAGCCTATGAGGTGCTGGGTCTCAAGTCCAAGTCAGTAAGGCAAGTGCTCTTTCCACAGCCTCTCCAGCATGAAAAATTAATTGTTGAGTAAATATCATTAGGCAAAAAGTATTAAGCAGAATACAATAGAAGTATGCTATCTGACAAAATGTATGCTTAAATTTGTTTTTGAATAAATTTACAAGTGTCTGACTATATAACAAAAAAGCTAAAATCGATTTCGCAGTTATCTTTAGAACCCTAGTCTGAGATAAGTATGAAGAGAAATGACTTTCTTTTTGCCTCCAAAGAGAAAACTGAACTTATTTTAAAAGAAAGAGAAAGGTTGCATAGTAGATAATAAGTCATATAAAAAACAGGTCATAGAGGGGCCGAAGCGATGGAACAGTGGCAGGGCGTTTGCTTTGCATGCAGCTGACCCAGGATGAACATCGGTTCAATTCCCTGGGGTCACAAATGGTCCCCCAGGCCGGAGTGATTTCTGAGAACATAGCCAAGAGTAACCCCCCTGGGTGACACCTGGTGTGGCCCAAAAACAAAACAAAAGAAAACAACAACAAACAAACAAAAACTATATATATATATCTATGTATAGGTCAATATATATATCGATATCTATCTATCTATCATCTATCTATCTATCTCTATATATAAGTCATAGAGAGTGCAGGTATAATAGAACAGCATGACATTATAGAGAGAGTGCAGGTATGATAGAACAACAGGCATGATAGAACAACTATTCTTTTCTTGCATGCACATGACCCAGGACTAATCTCTCTCACCATAACTGGTCCCCTGAGCCTTCCAGGAATGCTCCCTGAGCACAGACCCGGAAGTAAGCCCCAGGATCCATTGAGTATGAGCCCTAATCAAACAGAAAAGTAAAGAAAATGAAGAAAATATTTATCACATGAAATGGCTGAGGAAAACAGGTATCTTTGAGTCCATAATACAAGTGGAAAAATATTTTAAACAAATAAGAAAAAAATTCTAAGGTCACACTCACTGAACAAAATATCAAAACATTTACAGCATGAATTCACATATTCATTTCCCCATATCACTGCATCATCGCTCTATCACAATTAGCCACCAACATTTTTAATTTGTTTTATAAATCACTGACAATTTTACAGCATTTTCCCTCTACTCCTGACATATTTAGAGATAATTACTTATGTTGATGATCCCATGAACAACTCAGCTTATAGTTCGTTTTCATCAATTATAGAAAAGTAGATTTTGTGTTTTTCTCTGTTTTACACAAATAGAAAAAGAATCAAATCTTAATTAGTATGTGAAGTCAATTTATTTTCACGAAATCTTTATACAATCATGTTCCAATATGACACGCTTTCCTTCTATTGATATCTGCTGAACTTGAAATCTTAGCTCAGATTTGGTACTTGGTTCTTGGTTTATGCCAGGCTAATACTAGCTTCTAACCTCACCTAATGCCTGATACAAACTATATACTTGTTTTTAATTTTGATTCTAACATTTCTTTTCTTATTTTTGCAACTTCAAAACTGATCATCATTGTTGCGTGAACCATATAAGCATCTTGATTCATGTTGAAATCAATCCCTGCCATTCATGTTGCTTAAAAATTTTATCTTGTGGCAGAAACTATTAACCACAATGATTTCTGTTTACAAGACCTTTTAGTTTACTATTAACCCTTTATATCATCACTATGAATTTCTTAAATTTCAAATATTTTAGCCTTTAAATCTATCCTAATGCTACATATATATCTAAACATCATCCTCAAGAGCTACTGTAAAATGTTATCTCTCTAATTTAATTATCCCAACAATCAAATATAATACAGTTATTTTATATTAATACATTTTGAATAAACATAAAAATAAAATCAGACACATTTCAATGAAATCAAAGATAGAAATTAATGAAAAATATATAAGCTTGGGTTCCAGACATCATAGAAACTGTCATTTTTCATTTTGATGAGTGCTTACTACCTCAAAAGCAAATATTTAATATGTACCTTTCCTAAGCAGTCTTGCCAAATTTTGGTCTTTTAACTAACAATTGACCTACTTGATTTTCTTCAAAGGACAGCCACTAGAACCTTACTTCTACAAGAGGTATTGAGAACCAGAAATCTTCTGACCTTATGGCCTCCCTGCTTGCCCTTAATCAAATGTGTGATTAGAGAGGAGTTTTTAAAGGTTGAGCTCCCTGGCTTTGAAGTGAGTTTGACATTTCACAGTTCTCCAAGGAATCAGTCTAAGACTTGACTCAAAATTAAGCCTGTGCCACATGCCTTCACCTTTATCATCCTGCTTCTCTCACTTTCTGAACTGCATTCTCATTCTAGGGTCTGTTTCTGTAATGCTAAATGTAATATGCTAATTTGATTATCTGTACTCAGTCTCCTATTTTTTCCAGTTCTACCTTAATGCATCATATTGTCATGATCCCTCTTTTATTCCATGTAACATATCTCCTCTTATTCTGTTTTTTTAACCTCTTACTTTCTGTCATTTCCTCCTTTATCTATGTGCTTTTGTCCCTGACTTTCTTCCATAGTGAAAAAAAAAGAGAAATTTTCCCTTGTATTAAATCTAGTAGCCTTTTGTTTCTTTAACTTAATTTCCCAAATTTTCTTTTATTATGATATAATTTGACTTTTTGTAATTCCCTTATCATATATATATATATATATATATATATATATATATATATATATATATATATATATATATATATTTCGGGATGGGGGTTTCCCAAACTGCTAAGCAACCCAGGGTCTTCTTACTGTCAGTGCTATACAAGGTCCAATTCAAATTAACACTAGGTAATCTAGAGCAGATTATATATTCTTGATTTATTTAAAACCAGGAACTTTTGCCTATTTTATATCCCCATATTGCATTCCACGCACATCACTCCATTATTCTACATGCATCATATCTGCCTATATCCTTAGTGATGGTCTTTACCTAGTCATTTATTTTCCTTAATATGTTACTGGTATATAACATATGCCTTTCTCACTCAAGTGCTCCACAACAATCTCTGCTGATAATTATGTGTTATTACTATCTTAAATTTTAATATATATTCTAATTATATGCTATTTCCTTTTTCTTTGAATCCAGGACAATTATGTGATAATCTTAAGAAAATTATTTATCCATATGAAATATAAGCTTGTTACATTCATCAAATTATTTTGCCTAAAAATTTGTCTTAATTTAAGTATCTGACTTTGCTAAATATTTTGTATAAGTTAAACTAATTTCAAAAAGAAAGCTCATTGTGATAGTAGTGAGTTTATTCATAGCACCATACTTTTGGCACAGATTAAGATTTAGGCATTTCACACAGTAACTGTTCCTATATTGTCAAAATATACTGGCATGATGGCTAAGGAGAAAATGAAGAAATGTTGACAATAACTGGCTCACTTTATATAATAATTAATAAATACCTATTGAGTAAATGGATGAATGTTAAAATATGAAGTTCTCTGCCTGATATTCTCAACTTTCTTAGATAGGAGTATGTATGGTTCCATGTAAAAATTTAGAATATCAATATGAAGTGTTTATTTGGTTTTAATAAAAAATGACATCAAGAAGAAACAGTAATCAAATTTTAAAACTAAACTTCATGTATCTCTATCACAGGAAAATAATTCATTTGATTTCACAGAAATAAATGAAGTCGTATACTTATTATAAATATTAAAATAAGAGAATCTTGATTAAAATAAATTTATTTATTATCCATTAGGTAAGTACACATATATGAACTAAGATATTTATCTATTAAAATTTGTTTTAATAGAAAAAATTTTTTCTTAAGGTTGTAATAGTATTTGCTTAATATTTATAATTTATGTACAGAATTATTTTTTGTTTTTTAGGCCACACCTAGTAATACTCATGGGCTATAAGTCTAACTTGTGTCTGATTGAGCTTTTAAAGAGTAGATGGGTCAAATGTTGATCAAAGAAGAAAAATGTTACTCTCTTTGTGATATATTAATATGGCATTTATCTAATGAACAAATATGCTAAATTAATAAAATAATTATATTAATTTGTATTTCATAAATGTAGGGAAAATTGTATCAGACCTGTACAGTAACAAAGAAAATTTAGTATGTTGGTAGAATATGAATGTAATTTGAAATCAAAGGGGAAAATGCTTTGTCCTTTAATTTACTAAATTTAGTGTATAAGAGAGATATAACCTATCTCTTTTATAGGGTGTGGTATAGAACAATAAAATATTACAATTATAGGAGCCTGAGTGATAGTACGGTGGTAGGCTGACCCAGGACAGAACTGGGTTCGATACCCAGTGTCTCACATGGTGCCCTGAGCCAGGAGCGATTTCTTAGCACATTGCCAGAAGTAACCCCAGACCATCACTTGGTGTGGCCCTAAAACAACAACAACAAAAATTACAATTATAGAGAGTAGTTTACTGTAGTTTTAAAAACAACATGAAAACTATTCCAGTTATCTCTTAGTTTTTAAGTCATTTCAAAATTGGAAATATTAAAACAAACATTTTGTTCACAATTTTTCAATTCTGTCAGGAACAAAGATTTTCTTCACATCAACTGTGATAGTATCAGCTTGTGTGAGATAAAGATAACTAAGCTAAAAATTCATTTCCTGGCATTGCTGCTGGCAGTTAGTTGGGACCATAGCTATGATTAGTTGCTCTTTTACTAGACAGCTTGGAATTCTCCAATTGAATGGGTTGATTCAAAGTATATTTTCCAAGAAACGGGGAAAATTTTATCATCTTTTTATGCTATAGTCTCAGAAATTATTTAAGTTCTACCTACATTATAGTAACAGGTCCACCCAAATGCAAGTCTATGGAAAGGGTTTTCTGGAGCCAGAGTGATAGCACAGTGTCAGGACATTTGCCTTGCAAGTGGCCCACCTGGGGTGGACTGGGGTTTCAGTTCCTGGCAAACCATATGGTCTTCTGAGCCTGCCAGAAGTGATTTCTGAGCACAGAGTCAAGAGTAACCACTGAGCGTGGCCAGGATTGGCCCATAAACCAAAAAAAAAAAAAAAAAAAAAAGGTGGGTTTCTAGTTTTCCATTTTGAGAGGAGTCAATGTAGATTTAAAAAAAAAGTGTGGCAGATATTGAAAAGTAACATATACCAGAGATCTCTAAGTTAATAAAAATAATAAAATTTTAATTTATTCAAGCTAAATTAGTAAGAACATCTTGAGTGCAGGAAGAATGCATTGTTTAATATATACATTTTAGATTATTTTATCACTGTGTGGATGAAGCACCAAGTAAAAGAATAAAGCCAAATAAGAATTTTTTTCGACAGAAGGTTCAATATTAAGATGTCAACGCAGGAAATTCTATCAAAAACAAGTGACTTTTATGACAAAAGAAACAAGTGACCCAAACAACAAGTTATACACTAGCACTCGAGGGGGCTAAGGGTTGAAGTATGTGAGGCATACTGGGAACAGGAGCAGAGGATTCAACACTGGTGGTGGGAATTGCCCTAATTAACTGTCACTGTGTATCTTAAATATTACTGTGAAAGACTTGTAATTCACATTGGTCTTAATAAAAATTATATAGAAAGTGACTTTTGAGTCATTACAGAAACAAATAAAAATAATTTTTGTTCTGCTCCATATTATCTTTTTATTATTTTATTATTTATTTATTTTGAGGCCACACCCAGCGATGCTCAGGAATTATTCCTGGCTCTGCTCTTAGAAATCACTCCTGGTTCAGGGTACCATATGGGATGCCAGGGATTGAACTCAGGTCCGTCCTAGGTCAGCCCCATTCAGACAAACGCCCTAGAGCTGAGCTATCACTCAGACCTCTTTTTATTATTTTATTTTACCTTTTTTTCTTTTGCTATACTTTATAGTGTCTAAGGTTCACTTTTTGCAGTCATTAGAGGACCATATGTGATTCCTGGGATTAAATGGGGTCAGTAGCATGAAAGACAACTGTTTAACTACTGTACTATCATACTGAGATAATAATGTCTTTTTAAAATTCACGACATCAAAATCTTCTGATTAATAAAAACTGAGTTTGTTTAGCTACCTAGTGTTATACTTTTTAGACAGGACCATTTCCAAGCACAGGTCTATGAAAAATCTTAAAAAATATGACAATTCGATAACATGAGTCAGTGTGTATTTATTTTTATGTTTTTGTTTTTATTTTGGATCATACTATTCAGAACTTACTCAAACTATGTTCAGGACTTACTTCCAGCTTTATATTTAGGGATCATTCCTGTTTGGCTTAGGAGGACCATATGGAGTACCAGGGATTGCAAAAAAGCAACCTACCTGCTGCACTACTATTCTGGATTTATGATGAAAGTTGATTTATAATGTATTTATAATATGTTATATAGATTGACTTCTTTGTATTTCAAGATTTTAATATTGCTTATCTAATATACATTTATTAACCATCATGGTTTTTACTCCCCTCCATCCCAAGAAGCACACAAATTCTATCAATATAAATATACTTCATTTTAATATTTTTGTTTTAATATCAGTGAAAAATTGAGTCATATTAGCAATGAAAGAAACACAGTAGAATAAAACAATATAAGGTTTTTGAATAAGAATGCTGCTAAGTAACTTAATAAAAAGGAGCTACCAGTTAGCCCTTAACCAATCATTTAACTATACTAACTTTGGTTTTATAAAAATAGAACAAACCCATTTAGCATTTTTTCTCACAGAGTTATTGTAATAATAGATTATTCCATTGAAAAAAATAGTAAGCAAATTAGTAAGACTGAATACACAGAATTTATAAAGATGTAAAGACTGGGAGCTATTTTGTCACAACATAGTACTATGACATATTAGTAACACAGGGAAGTTAGTAAAATTTAGCACAATTAAGCATAATAAGAAGAGCACTATAGGTAAAAGAAATAAAATATGAAATGTTTAAAGATATTCAAACAACAAGATGAGCCTTTTAAATTGCTTGCAAGACCAAAGTTGTAGTTATAGAAGTTCAAATAAAAAGATTTTGATGTGATATATTTAAAAGTATTCCAACAAAATTTGGAATTCATGCCAGAGTTATTTGATAAAGTGTTTAAGAATTATATTAAAATCAAGTACAATATTCTCTGATTTATTTAAGACATAAACTAAAAATCTATGTGATGTAGTAAGTATAATTTAAAACAGTAATTAGGATAAAGGCAGATTGTAGTATGAAGAAAGACTGAGAATAGAAGACTAATGACACTGTTTTTGTTTTATTATATTTTGAGGCTACACCCAGTTGAGCTTAAGGTTATCTTTGTTGGTCATGTGTTAGACAAGTGTCTGAATTACCCCTATGTTCCTTAAGTCTGATTATTTAAAAGAAAACTTCATTCACTGCTGGTGGGAATGCCATCTAATCCAGTTTTTGTGGAAACCAATATGGATATTCCTAAAACAACTAGAAATTGAGCTCCCATATGATCCATCAATACCACTCCAATATACCCGAGGAACACAAAAACACAATACAAAATGCCCTCTGCATGCAATGGTTCATTGCTGCACTATTTACAATAGCCAGAATCTGGAAACAACCCAGATGCCCAACAACAGATGAGTGGCTGGAGAAACTAAGGCACATATACACAACTGTATAATATTATCAGCTGCCAGGAAAAATGAAGTCATAAAATTTTCCTATATATGGATGAACATAGAAACTATTATGCAGAGTGAAATGAATCAGAGGCAGAGAGAAAGACACAGAATAGCCTCACTCATCTGAGGGTTTTAAGAAAAATAAAAGACAGTATGGCAATAATACCCAAAGACAATAGAGATGAGGGCTGGAAGAACCAACCCACGATATGAAGCTTAACACAAAGAGTGGTAGGCGTAATAAGAGAATAACTACACCAATAACAATCACGACAATGGTAGTGAGAGAAACAGAATATCTGTCTCTAAAACAGGTAGGGGTTGGGGTGGAGGAAGATGGGGGGCATTATTTTGGGGGGGCACACCAGGTGGCACACAGGGGGTACTTCTGACTCTGCACTCAAAAAATCGCTCCTGGTTCTAGGGACCATATGGATGCCAGGATCAAAACCTGTGGCCTGTCCTGGGTCAGCCATGAGCAGCTTGCAAGGCAAATGCCCTGCTGCTGTGCTACCACTCTGGCCCCAGATTAGGGGGGAAGGAGCATTTGTGACAGGAAGGTTGCATTGGTGAAGTGAGGTGTACTTTTTATGACTGATTCCCAACTACAAACATGTTTGTAACCATGGTGCTTAAATGAAGATACTATAAAAAAAATAGAAAAAGTAAATAAAATGTCAGTGGAACTTGGTGTAAACTGACTTTGTTTCTGTTATAGATATTTTTAGTTTTAATTTTAATAAAACATCTAAACAGAAAAGTGTAAATATTAAATATAAAGAAAGCATACCTATCTAAACTAAAAGAAACCTACCAAAACAAGAAAAATGGAACAGATATGTTAATTTGGCACTAGCCTATATAGAAATGGATATTAAAGATATAAAATATTTTCAAATAAAAATGATTATCAATTGAATATTCATTATTTTTTTTGTTATTTTGGGAGGATATATCTGCTATTGCTCAGGAAATACTCCATGTTATTCAGACTGGTTAAGTCCTGGGAGACCATATGGGGTATTGTAATAGAATTTGGATAGACTGTAATATATCAGTCCAGTCCTTTAATTCACTAAATCATTAATTTTATAAATAATTACTTATTATAAAAGCAGTCCTAGGATGGATTCTGAAGTTTAAAATATAAATTAAAAAATCTTGGTTTTTTTAATTTGAATTGATACATACATAAGGTGCAAGTAATAGTGGAATTAACTTTCTTCTCTTTAGATAAGTTAGTAATAAGCATAGAATCACTTTATGGTTAATATATGTATACACATATATTAATTAATATTAATTCTATTTTTAAAATAAATATTAAAAAGTCTCAATTCCAACTAAAAGATGTAAATTATAAATTACCCCTTTTCTGGGTGTACAGCTATAGATCTTGGTTGATCCAAATCTTCAGATATGATTACAAAACGAAATGAGCCATTTAGTCTTGCAACTTCAATTAAGTTGAAGCCATGATCTGTCCAATATATGTTACCTAAAAAAATACAGTCTATTGAATATACAGTTTGATATAAAAATACTTTAACTAGAAATGATTAATATTAATATTTGAACATTCATGTAACAAGATATCAAATGCATTTACTATATTAATAAAATTTATATTTACTAAGGACAAAACTACAAATAGAGATATAAATACATAATTACATATATTTATGATTTAAACAATCTAAAAATATACTAGATATATTTAAAGCAAATTTAAATTTCTTTCTTCTGGAAAATAAATAGATTTTAATTTCCAACTAATTGTAGGGCTGGACATAGCAACAACAACAAAAACTAACACCTTTTTACTTGCCTCATAGGAGTCTCAGGAGATTTATGGAAAATAAAAGTAAATTGCCTAAAACTGCTAAAAGTACTATTCAAAGTCACAAAAATATTAGAAAAATTTGAGACAAAAGTAAAGCAAACTATTTGTTCCTATATATATGTATACATATAAAGTTTTATATATTTTAATGAAGCAAAATATTTTCAACAAAACACATATAAAACAAAAACACACACAAAAAATTTCCGAAGGGTTTATACCAGCAATCCAGTCAATAGCTATCCCTTCGACTCTCCCCAAGCCATTGGTAATGATATCTTCTTTCCAAGTCTGATCTCTTTTAGCTCGGCTAATCTTATTGAAGCCCATGTCTGTCCAGTAGATAGTATCATTTCCTATGAATAAGGCAGAGGGAAACAAAACAAAAGAAAAAGAACAAACATGGCCTATTTAAAGTATCTTTGAAGATATTAGCATCAAAACACATTAGCAATTGTGGAATTATCATTCTAGGTGGGCTCATAATAAAATTATATATTTATATACATTATAAAAACATTATGTACATTATAAAAACTTCAGGATAATTTACTAGTAAAAGAGTAAGAATAATATTAAAATAATACAAAGAAACAAAGTCAATGAATTTTTAAATAGGTTTGAAATATTTATAGAAACATTCCATCACCTATTTTATTTTTAAGTTCATTTAAGCCTATGTATTTCTTTTCATTTACCTATTACTTTTAAACACTTATTTTTCATTATTTTATATTTTCAATCAAATCATGCTATTTATAGGTGCAACACTTTTCTTCAAATCTTTTCCTAACTATGAGGACTCTAAATATAAATCCATTATTATTAGGGCAAATCAACTCAATAAAGTTTCAGAGATGAAAACTACAAAAGATCATTTCAGTGATGTCAAGGGCATTTTAAATATAAGGCTATTCAAAAAGTATAAGACTTAAACATTCTTTATCTTCCAATTAATTTCTTCAGAGGTACCTGTTCCCAAATGCCAATTACAAATCCCTTATATTATTTTCTAAGATTTCATTGTACAAATGAGCTTAAGAATGCTTGAAGAATGGATCTATGCCATCATAGAATCTTTAAATAACAGGGCTTTTGGAATATTTGAATGAAAAATGTGTCTAATGACTATAAATGAAATGTATTATGTATGCATGCATTTGCATAAAAGGTAGAAATTATAGATTAGTGAATTTAAGTACAGCTACCAGAAAGACACTGGGGATAATTCATTAAATAATAAATTTTCCACCAACTAAGTAAGTTTTTTTTTTTGTTGTGACCTACATGGTCATTTGAAGAACAAATCCTTTAAGACCAATATAATTTCCCTCTGGCACAGTGAAAGACTATGGAAATAAAGAAAAAGAAATTAGTATAATAAAGTCATTTATCAGTAAGTTTTGGGATTCCACTTGAATTGAATATATTCTAATTTATTGGAAGAAATAATCCAAATAAACCCTTTATCTACAATATTTTAGTCAAACACACATGTTTAAAGAGGAGCAGACAAACCATTTTTCAAATATATATCTGGAACCTATGTCTTGTTTGATTTTTTAATTTTGAAAAATATCAATTAACATATTTTAGTTATTAAAGAAGTGAATCAAGAAAACAAGCAATGCTTTACTTAGTTATATATATTTAGTTGAATTCTCTTCTATAAACATTACTCATATAAATTAAAATGGCTACTTTATATTTACATTTGTACATAAGCAAACTTTAAAAATTTTTTTGGGGGGAATACATGGTGATACCCAGCCCAGAAGTTACTTATGACTCTACTCAGAATGTAGTACTGGAGGTTTGGGGAATACATAGGGATTCCAGGGATTAAAACCAATTTAGCTGCATGTCAGGTAAGTATACTGTATATGCATCTCCTAGGCAAGTAATCTATTTTTTTTTTTTTATAATTTTTGTGCCACACGCAGTGATGCTCAGGAGCTACTCCTGGCTATGCGCTCACAAATCGCTCCTAGCTTGGGGAACCATATGAGAAGTCGGGGCTTGAACCAAAGTTCCGTCCTACGTCAGCTGCGTGCAAGGCAAACACCCTAATACTGAGCCATCACTCGGCCTCCTATAAAGTAATCTTAATACTGAACAATAGTATCATCTATCTGAATGTTCTCCCTAAAAATCTGTCTTGCCATTTTCACATTACAAATCCATATCATAATGTTATGATGAATGGGTTATCAACATGTATTTCTTGGCTTAGAGAGCTCAGATTTTTCTTTACAATTTCTTCACCCTCAACCAATTCATCAGCCACTCTTCTCATATTAATTTTATCATATGTACTTCTGGTCCTTTTCTTATTTCTTTGAAATGAAATCCATCATCTGAGCACTTCTCACAATCTTTACTATTTAGGTGTAATCTAATCAGATATGAGGTATTATAATATTTCCCTAACTTGTTGCAGTCAGAAAAAACTACAAAATACAGTTCATTGACAAAATAAAATGAATTAAATATCTAGAGTATATGAGGAAGGTCAAAAATAAAATAAACATTTCAAAGAAATATTTCAAAAATAAATAAAATATGTTTTATTTATTTTATATTTATTTTTATATGAGGAAGGTCAAAAATAAAGCTTAAAAGAAAAAAATTTATTTCATGCTATATAGTTTCATTGATATATTAGTTTTGTTTCAGATTTTTTTTCTAGTAAATAAACACGAATGTGTTTTAGAGGAAGGAAAGAGGTCATGTGTTGATGTATTTAAGGGAATTAGTCAATGTACCTTTAAAGGGTGATGACTCAATCCCCTCTAATGGCAGTTGGACTGGAATACTCACCAATGGATTGAGATATGCCTTACTGTAATTGATAACTGCCCCAACTATAAAAAGGAGAATCTGGCAGCTATTTGGGGGGGCACACACGGGGTAAAGACCAGAGCAGAACCTGCAGATCCAGATAAAAGCATCAGCAAGATGCTGGTCGCTCTCTCTCCCTCTCCTTTTTCCTCTTCCTCTCCTCCTCCATCTCCTCATTGCCCCCTCCTTCCCCTTCCCTTTCCACTCCTCCCCTTCCACTTCCCTCCTTTTCCCTCTTTCCCCCTGTTCCCCTTCCTTTCTGTCCCTTGCACTCAGATTGCCACAGAATCACAGATTGCCCCAGAATTCTTCCAGCTCTACAGACTGACTGCGATCTCTCTTTATGTCTCTCGAGGCCCCTGCCCCCGCAGACTTCAGGAGCCTTGCAGAAATGAATGGCAATGATGCTTCTACCGCTTTCTCTCTGCCCTGCTCCTCTTTAGGGCCGCTTGGGTGGTAGTGGTCTGGGTCGCTATAATAATTAAGCAGTTAAGATATTGTGTAAAGTATGCACAGAAAATGAAAAATTAATGTTTGAGATGTGTCTTTTAGGTGAGAAAATTATTTTTGTTCATAGTGGGTCTCAGGTCATTAATTGCGCGCGCACATGCGCGCGCGCAGACACACACACACACACACACACACACCACAAAACCTCTTAGTCCAGTCATTGATAAAAGAATAAAACAACATAGCCCATCCCCAGAGAGAAGTTGGCACAATTTATTATTTTATGGGTTTTTTTTTTTTTTGCTTGTCTTTTTTTTTTTTTTTTTTTTTTTTTTTTTTTACCAGCTTGGGCTCTTCCAACAGTTATTTATTTGAGGGTCATGATTTTAATTTGTTAACCGTTGTACATAGAATATATTAACTATAAAAATAGTCTCTGGTACATAGAAATAAAGTGCAAACCATTTGGTGAATGCTTGAATAAATGAGATACACCGTATGATGACTTGTGAAGGAATACTACAGAGAGATCTCACAATGAGAAACTTAGTAAGTTACCATAAGTATGCTTAGAAAATAATAGCTAATGAGTTATAAAATGTAGTGTAAGTTGGATAGCATATATTTGTCATTCCAAATGTTTTTAAAGAGCTCAGAGAAGAATTCACAATAAAATTCACAAGCAAAAAAAGTAGTTTCTCTCATTTTGTTCATGATTATTGTATTATTCTTCAATTATATTATATTATAATATATATTATATATAATATATTATATACATTATAAAATTATATTTTTATCCCTATAGCATCCAGTTTTATATAATCAAAAAGCATTATTTTCCACATAAATCCATTTCCCACATATTATAAATGTCCTGTACTTTTAATGCAATATTGAATAAAATAACACCTTTCTGCATTCCTTACAAATGGACTATGTTTAATTTGTTGTTAAAGACATAGTGTTTGCTAATGCATTCTACATCAAGGATTTCTTAAATATTAACTTGGAAGACAATAGATGCTAAATATTTAAGTTTTTTTAAAGGTCATGTATACTATAATATTCTGAAAAATTTATAGGTTTTTTTCCATCCCTTTAAAAATATTTGGAAGATTACCCAAAATTTAGTCATGTGACAAATGAGAGTGTTGTAAATAAATAATTCTCATATGAATTTAAATTAAATATATATTACCTTAAGACATGTGATAAAGGCTAATAAATATTTTAGCTATAGACTCAAACAACTAAGCTTTAGTTCAAGATAATAACAATGACAGGCTCCAATAAGAATTATGAACAAAGAATGGCAATCAATTTAAAGGGCACCATACAGAGAGATTAGTGGACAGTCTTTATTAGTTATAAACAATGGCAGTATTAATAAAAATTAATAAAAATGTAAAAAATGAAAAAACCTCTTGAGTTATGTAAGGATACTCTTGTCATACTAGAAGTTTAAAAGTGATGTTTATTTTTCATATTTAATTAAAAATAATATTTATAATTGGTTTACATTTTACTAATTAAATATCTGTACTAATGCAATTATGCCCAAGTAAGATGACCAAGCAACTGCAAGCCAGATAAGATAAAGATCACTGCTAATATAGGGTTTGCATTCTCATTATGGCCTCTCCCTTTAGGCAGCCACTATTTTCATTTCTATCAAGACAAATCTTTTTGGGGGGTGTTGTAGGATACCTGATGGTGCTCAGGGCGTTTGCCTGGCTCTGTGCTCAGAAATCACCCCTAGAAGGCTTAAGGGACCATATGACTTAAGATAGCAGAGATTGAATCTGTGTAGGCCTCTGCAATCAAGTTCCCTACCTGCAGTGCTATCATTCCAGCCCTTCAAGATAAATCTTCATGTTGTTTTGTTTTATAAATGGTATCACACAGTATATGATTTTACTTGCTAACTCTCATTCAACAATATAATCAATACATAGTTTTGTTGTAATTACTGTATCTTGGTATACATTTTGTTAATGTTATTTTTAACATTTGTGTTCAATTTCAGCCTTTTATAAATAATATGTGTGTTCTATTTTATGTCTTGTAGTGAACAAGCATGCATTAATATTGAATAAGTGCTAGATCTGGTAAGAAGTTACCTACAAAGAAGTACTAATTTAAAATATTACTTAATTTGTATCTAATATCCATATTTTTCAACCTCTATTATTGAACACCAATATTTCTTTATCATCTGGGCCAATGCAATTTATAGTGTAGATAAATTGTACAGACAATCGCAAATCATGCTACAGATAAATAAGACATTGCAAAGATTTCAGGAACTCACTTAACATGTTTATCTATTTTGATTAATGTTTACTCGGCAGATAAGGAAAATGACTGGGGTCTATGAAGCAATGGCTTTAAAATGTAATTATTATTATTATGTTTGGACACATCTGGCAGCATAAAGGGTTATTCCTGCTCAGTGCTCAGAAACAGCTGCTGGCAGGATTGAGGGAACATATCGGATGCTGTGGATCGATCACGAGTTCGTCCCTGGTCGGCTATTGATATAGTCCCCTAAACTGTAAATTATTAATTAGCAAAGAGCAGTTTTTTCACCAGCCCTGAGTAAATTAAAGAGGTGGCAATCCCAACATAATTGCACTATTTTTGAGTACTCTGTAATATTTGAATGTATTTTTAAGATGCATGTATCAGACGACTTATCAAACATTTCCGAGTGTCTATGTCTTTTGGTTTGTTTGTGATTTGGGGTGAAAATGAGAAGAACAACAATGGCAGCAGTCATTATATGCAGTCATTATGTAAAACCATAACACTAATATAATCAATGATGTGAATCTTGGTTCTTCTTTAGTGTTACATTATTGTTATTATATAAATAAAACCAAGTGATATTAGGCTGAGGGAAAATAGTGAAAATGTCCAAAATATGAGATCTACTGACATGGGATTAAGTGTTTAATTGCCAGCTCGAATAATTACTTTTCCTATATTTATATATATGTATATATATAACTACATATGAATATATAGTAAGAAATTGCAGACATAATAACTTTTTATTCACAAATTTTGCTAATACTATTTAAAGCATTGCTCATAAATTCATGATTATCTTCTCAATCTTAATAAATTGTATATTTGTAGGTTTTATATATTCTGTATTAAAATTAAAATTTTAATTAACTACATTTAACTACAAAAAAAAGAAAAAAAGGGGCTGTCGGATAGTAGTACTAGTACTTGCTTGCAAGTAGTGAATCTAGGTTAATTCTCTCCATCTAGTTAAATCCATCTAGGTTAAATCTCTCCATATAGTTCCCTTAGCCTGACCAGGAGTGATTTCTAAGAGCAGAGCCAGAAGTTTGTCTTGAGCATCTTGGATGTGGTGAAAAAAACCCACAACTTTATCAATTTGTGACTTATTTTTAATTTTGTGAAATTTTAGTAGTTTAATTATATATCTACATAGTTGTCACAAACCAGAAAAATTTAAAAATATGTATTTATTATAGATGGGATATAAGGAATCACAAAAAAATGCCCAAAGTCATAGCAACTGGAAAGTTTGTATATAGAACTGTGCTTATACTGGTAGGGAGATGGGAAGCCACTGTGAGAGGTCTTGGAATACTGGTATAGAAAACAGACTCTATGGTGATGGGTGTATTATTGAAATAATTTGTTCAGACTCCAGAATATAGTACAGTGGATAATGTGCTTGCCTTGCATTCATTCCATTTGGGTTAAGTTTGTGGCAACTCTACATGTTCTCCAGAGCATGACCAATAGTAATTCCTGAATATCGAAGATGGTGCTAAAAATACTCAACACAGAAAATTAAGTTGTAAAAATAAAAAGTTCAATTAATGATGTTGTAAACCCAGTCCTTCAATAAAAATTGTGCAAAAAACAGTGGTAGCGTTTTTCCTTGCACGCAGAAGGATGGTGGTTCAAATTCTGACATCCTATATGGTCCCCCAAGCCTACCAGGGGGGGATTTCTGAGCACAAAGCCAGGAGTAATCTCTGAGCGCTGCCGGGTGTGACCCAAAACAACAACAACAACAACAACAAAATGTGCAAAAAAGAATATCTTGCTAGACTTCCAATACTATTTTTATGGAATGTTATGTGTAGCACTAACTCATGAATGCTGATAAGTTGTTTAGTAATTTACTAATCATATTTGTTTCATTATTTAGACATGCAATATTATATTCTATATTTTAATGTTGAGTTTTAATTTATATAGAATTCTTTTTGTATTGTTACATAGGTTGCTTTTATATAGTTACTTAATACTGTAAATGTGATCTTAATTATCACATAGGATTTCTATCTTTTCTAGATACAAAAGAAAAGTCTTGAGGCAATATGTAATCAATATAAACTCATAGTACATCTGTTTATTCAGAAATGCATTTTAACTGTTGAGATAGTAAAAGATATTCCTAACTCATTAGCAATCTCACCACCAAATTTCACTAGAAATTTAATTACTTACTGTAAGTTTAACTGGAAGATAACTTTCAGATATCTTTTTCTTTTGAGGTCAGAAATATAATCATTGTATGTCTCTCTTTCTCTCTCATTTAGTCATTTAATATTACCTTAACAAAAAAGCTCTGAATTGTTATTTCCACATTTACACTGACTTTTTTAGTACATGCACTACACTAATTTCTTTGGCTTAGCTAAAATATTAATTTCTAGAATAATCTTAATTATAAAACTTTGACAGACATAAAAGTCTATCTAAATTAAAGTTTGGTTCTAATCCAAACCTTTATTGTCTAATTTTTTTAAAAAAACTGCAGTGAACTTCCAGAATTCACAGCATTTTCAATAATCATGTCTCAATGTAGTAGTTTGGTTCTGTTAATCCAGATACCAGAATCTTCTTCCAACCCTACATAAGTACTCAAACAAAGAGCCACTCATACAAACATTATATACTGTTAATGGAAATTAAGGGGCATATTGGCTGGGGCACTCATTTGAACATGAAAACTTCAACAAATAAATTAGGTAACTTTATTCTTCAAGTTTGCTAGCCATATCCACTTCAGATGATTTTTCAGCATCAAATTTGCACCATTTCCAAATCTCACAAAATTTCCCTGTGCTATCTCTACTTTCCTCCACTGATCTCAATATGTCACACTCACCACTACTCCATTCTTGACTACGCTATATCCATAACTTAGCCTTCATTTTCTAGGACAATCTAGACCACATATAGACCTCCTTTGGGGGGGTATATTTTTTAAAATGGCTGGCTTTAGAAATGGATGCACTTTAAAGCAAATTATCAAAGGAGTTATTGATGTGGCTTGAAGTCATAAAATACATAGCCAGCAGTTGGGAAAGCCTCAATTTAATGCCAGTACTGTGCAGTTCTCCCAAGAACTATTAATTATATCTCTGATGGTCCCTATACCTCCTGGATGAACATCACTGAGTGGACCTGGTTCTGCAAGCCAGAATAATGTGAGTATTTCCTATTTTTGAAAAATAGGGAAGTCACAGAATTTTGAATTTAGATTTGCTAAATTGTGCTTTCCAAAAGAAAACAGGATGGCCACACACTGAAAAAGTTGTTCATTGTCATTCATAATTAGAGAAATGCTAATTGAAATAATGAGATATGATCATAATGTCTTTGGAAATTATGCATATTTAATTCTGGAAACAGCCATAATTGGCAAGATTGTGGTGAGAAAGGAACCATTATTCATTTTTATTGGTAATACAATTTAGTTCAACCTCTATTGAAATAAAATACGGATATCTGTTCAACTAAGAAATAGAACTCTCATACAAACCTTTAATACTACTTCTTAACATATACTCTCCAATACATATGTAAATGTAGATATATACATATATATATTCATTGATATACATATGACATGGCCAAAATATACAAACCACCCAAATTCAAAACAATGACGAATAGACCAAAAAGTTGTGGCATATAACCAATAGAATACAGGGAAGCTCTAAGAAAAAATAATAATAAAATTTGCAGTGACATAGATGGAATTAAAGGTTCTCATGCTTCCTGATGCAAGGGAAAAGAAAGGGAAGATACAATATATTCTCTCTCACATATAAGGTTTAAATATATACAATATTCACAACAAGTGGTCAAAGGCAGTTGAACAAGACAATTGATCCATAAGATTGAGTTGGTCATCAACATTGAGGTGGGCTCAACGGAAGAGTAATTAGGATTTATGGGGAATGACTGTGAGTACACAGTGATGGGTGTGGTGGTGTTAGAATTACATGTATAAGAATTTATCATTAACAGTATTTTAAATCACATAATCTAAGCTAAATCTAAAAAAATTGTTTAGTCTGTAGTGGTGTATACTTACTAAATCATCAATTTGAAAATATCTATTAATAAATTAGGCCCATAATTTGTGGATGTTTTTAATTATAAAATATGACTTCTGTCATCAATATCTTCTCTCTGTCTCATTATAGATTTCATACTTTTAGTGGCTCACAATATACAGAGTTTTTTCTTATTTAAAAGAACACTCATTTTGGTACCATCTCATGTCCATCTCACTCTTAGGAACAAAAAAACTCAACACAAGAATTCCTTCCTCACAACTATATTCATTTCAGTGCTATTTATAATATCCAAACTCTGGAAACAACCAAGATGCCCTTCAACAGATGAATAGCTAAAGAAACTGTGGTACATATACACAATAGAATATTATGCAGCCATCAGGAGAGATGAAGTCATAAAATTTTCCTATACATGGATGGACATGGAAACTATTATGCTGAGTGAAATAAGTCAGAAGGAGAGAGATAGACACAGAATAGTCTCACGTATCTATGGGTTTTAAGAAAAATAAAAGACATTATTTTAATAATGCCCAGAGATGAGAGCCGGGATGACAGGCTCACGATATGAAGCTCACCTCAAGGAGTGGTGAGTGCAGTTAGAACAC
Organism: Suncus etruscus; assembly: GCF_024139225.1. Taxonomy (NCBI): domain Eukaryota; kingdom Metazoa; phylum Chordata; class Mammalia; order Eulipotyphla; family Soricidae; genus Suncus; species Suncus etruscus. The sequence goes on from NC_064852.1 coordinate 37,212,176, forward strand.
CAACAAGTACCATGACAATGTTTTTTTTTTTTTTTTTTTTTTTTTTTTTTTTGGTTTTTGGGCCACACCCGTTTGACGCTCAGGGGTTACTCCTGGCTATGTGCTCAGAAATCGCCCCTGGCTTGGGGGGGGCCATATGGGATGCCGGGGGATCGAACCGCGGTCCTTCCTTGGCTAGCGCTTGCAAGGCAGACACCTTACCTCCAGCGCCACCTACCCGGCCCCACCATGACAATGTTAATGAGTGAGAGAAGTAGAATGTCTGTCTCTAATTGGATAGGGTGGGGAGGAGGGAGATCTGAGGCATTGGTGTTTTGAATGTTGTACTGTTGAAGGGGGTGTTCTTTGTATGACTGAAACCCAACTACAATCATATTTGTAATCATGGTGCTTAAATAAAACATTATAAAAACCCTCATTTTCAATAAAAATATTTCAAATTAAGGCAATTTATTACAGTTTAGGTAATATTCTGGCAATAGTTTAAGTTTATAGTATTTGGGTTCAAAGTTAATGCACATCACTGTCATAAATTGTCATGAGTCAATTCCACTGTATCTATGCAATTTCTGTAAATTAATTTATCAAGAATACAATTAAAAATTGATACACTATAATATTGCAGATTTGGAGTGATGTTTTTGTTTGCTTTTATCTGGGATAAGATTTTAATGAAGAAAAATAATTTTAGTTGATTCTACTATCCCACTGTTCATGATCTATCTAAAATCATTTATCTTCAATCCATGTCTGAATCACAGTACAATCCTTTTTTTTTTCCATACCTACTGGTGCTCAGGGTTACTCCTGGCTCTATGCTCAGAAATGACTCCCGGAAAGCTTGGGGGACCTTGTGCTATGCCAGTATTGAATTCTTGTCAGCCGTATGAAGCCAAATGTCTTTCTGGCTGTGCTAACTTTCCAATACAGTTCTTTAGTAGATCACTTTAATTTGATCCTTTGCTCCCAGGAAGCTGGCTTTTAATGAAATTTTTAGGCATGTCTTGTAATATGTTTGTATTCTTTACATGAGTTTATTTTTAAATTTTATATACATTTATAATCTTTGAGTTAATAATAATTTCCCCATTGGTTATTAAATGTGTAAATTATGTACCTAAAATACTACTGTGAAAGATATGTAAGCCAATATGGTCAAAATAAAAAGTATATATAATAAAAAAATAAGAGAAAATAAAATAAGAGAAAAAAGAAAAACTATGTAAATTAAATTTGTCCACTTTTAGCAAACTTGGAATTTTATCTTATTATATATTATTCTCAGTTGAATCTATTTTGTGTATCTTTTTTTTCTCTCTTATTGTCTCAATTTTAGTTGTTCATTCCATTGATTTCCAGATTTTTTAGCAAAGGGATATTTTATTGACGTTTTACAATAAAAGGCATACACATTTTTGGGGGGTGGGGTTTATTTGGGGTCACATCCGAGCGCTCAGGGACTACTCCTGGCTCTACACTCAGAAATCGAGCCTGGCAGGCTTGGGGGACCATATAGGATGCCGGAATTCGAATCACCGTCCTTCTGAAGTAAGGTAAAGGCCTTACCTACCGCTGTGCTGTCTCTCCAGCCCCAGATATACACATTTTAATATGCAAAATAATGTTATGAACAAATGATCATAGACTACAGGTGTATGTATACTACAGGAAATAACTAGGAAAAAATTTCAAATATTCAAGAAAACATTGAAATAATGACTTTACATGCTTTTTGTTCTAACCCATAAAATAAATTTTATTAGAATGGGTAATATAGATGCTTTCTTTGTACATAAACAATGCTGGTTCAGTATCCGCACCACATATAGTCTTCTAAGCACCACTAAGAGTGATCCCTGAGCACAGAGTCAATATAAAACCTTAAACACTCAAATAAAAACCAAAAAAAAAATGCTAGTTTGACCCTTAAGCTTCTAAAAGTTACATAATTTATATATAAGAAATCTTAGTTTGTTCTCAGCAGAACATTGTCTTAACAGACACTGACAGAGGCTACCCCAGAGAACAGAGAATAAACAATAAGAATTATTGGCTCAAATTTGACTCATATTTTTAAATTGTGGTTTATATGTTAATGGATGATCAATTGTAATATTTAACATTAGTAAATACAATAGTGCAGTATATAATTTATAAATAATCTATAACTAAGTAAATAGTACTTCAAGTAACATTTCTTTCTTTTATAATTAACATGTTGTACTCTAAAAAGATAAAATAAATTGTTGGTTCAATTACTAATGACAAATCTATGTTTTAAAATATTTTATTGAAATAATATTTAATCAACATTTCTTACTTGCAATATTACTTAACATCACTAGATCAATAACCCTTAACAGCCTACCCACATGAAAAAAAATTTCAAGATAGAAAAGTATTGAGTCATTTTTATTCAATGTGTAAAAGAAAATGTCATATTCCAGGGTTAGTTTAGCAGTTTAGGGAAAAAATAGATAATTGGTATAACCTGCCCAAATTCAGATTACCTGTAAAAAATATGGAAAATGTTACTTTTCTGTGTAGATACTCACAATGCAAAACATTACAAGTAAAGATAATGTTGTGAAATTTTATGCAGACTACATGTTTTTAAGAACTGACCCAAGACTTCATTTCAACCAAGCTATGCCTTTCTGTTATAAGAAACAAGGTTGCAGCTAAATTATATCAAAATTTTTCATACTTTAAGTGATAGTATTTTAGTGGAAACATAAGGAACAGTCCTCTAGTTGTAAAATATTAAGAGAGCTAAATTTATGTGCATGAAATGTAATATATGAAATAAGACTTACTACTACTTTATTATTTTTTTTTGTTCTTTTTGGGCCACAACTGGTGATGCTTAGGGGTTACTCCTGGCTATGCACTCAGAAATCGCTCCTGGCTTGCAGGACCATATGGGATGCAGGGGATCGAACCACAGTCTGACCTAGATTTGCACATCCAAGGCAAATGCCTAACTCCTTGTGCCATAGCTCAGGCCCTATTTCTTAAAGACTGGATAGCATTTGAATGAGGACAGTGGAGAAAATAATTTACTTAAATATAGCATAAAATAATAAAGAATTAAATAAAGTTGTGTTTGGAGAGGAGAGAGGCAAGATCATTTTAGAGAGATCAGTGAGCAAAAACTCATGGCAGCCAGTTCTGAAAATGTTGGATTTCTGGTTAGGCATATGAAATAGATGAAATTTTCTATTCTTTTACATTTTGAAAACACTTCTTCAAACATTTTGCAGGTTAACAAGGTCCCAAGTTCCTAATATTACATATTAAAAGGGTTTCAATAATAAAGTGCTAATGAATTGCATTTGTTTCCCTCATTTGGAGAAAGGCAAATCAATACAAACACTAATGGGCAATTTTCTTACAGCAAAAAATCACTAAGAACTCTCTCCTTGAGAGTAAATAAAATAGAATTTGCAGACTTCAAATGTTCTTATATACTTTAATGCCCTTAAGCAACATTGTTATGAAACCTTAGAAAAAAATGAACATTCTCTTTTAAATTACTCTCTTATCAAGTAAAAATATATATCTGTCTAGATTTTGTGTCTTGAATGGAATTTGCATTAAATATACTCATTATAAAAGTGATTCCATTTTTAAATTTTGATCTGATTTCTCTCTGGGTTACAGAGAGAAATTTCACATTTTCTGAAGATTTTCTGAAGCTTTAGTTGTTTCTCCCTCTCTCTTTCTCTTATAAAAAGTCCATTATGCTTCATTCCATGGGTATTAAGTTAGTTTTCACATACTTGAGTGTCTAATTCTGACTTTCAGAAAATATCGCATTTCTAAAATGTGTTGTTATATTCTTACATTACCATAGTATAAAAGGATATATAGTAACTCCAAGGAGAAGCTATTTTCAATTTATTCTGTTTTAGAATTCCACTGGAAAGCTGTAAGCCTGAGACAGCATACTGAATCATACCTACAGGGGACACTCACTCAAATACTCTTTTTCTCTAGAACATCAACTTTTTTCAACACTATCATTCTATTTTGTTTTTATTTTTGAATTAGAAAAAGAAAAAATTATGTTTGTCAGGTTTCTATAATAAATGTCAGTTCTCTAAATCAGACAAAAGATGAGATAGTCATCTTAAATAAAAGCTTCATCAGAAAATATTTCTAAGCCCATTTTGCCAGTGCTTTGGTAAAACTAACATGATACGTTATTTAAATTTGTTTTTTTTTGAAGAGAAATACAGAAGATAGATAAAGATTTTAACAAATTGCTCTAACTTATTTTCTTAATTTTCTAAGACATGGACAAGTTGCTTATTCTTTCTACTGTTTCACAACATGAAATAAGAAAACTATCAGCTTTAAGTATGAAAAATATTTACTACTTGGTACATTGTTGCAAAGGCCTTTGGATTGGTCCTCATATTGCCTTCTAATATATGTCTCTCTATTGGTTCCTTTGGTTTACATGTTAAAAAGATGTTTCCCCATTGTCTATTTATTTGGCTTTATCACCTTTTCCTCGGGGGTGGGCTTTATTTTTCCCAATAAAAACTACTTTGGAGGCCTGGAGGAGAAGGAACCATGTTGTTTCATGGTTCCACGTGGTGGAACGACTGGCTTGTAGGTGAATAGCTTACTGGGTGAGTTTCTGGCCTGCTATTCCTTCCCAACTGTGTGTGGATTATTTCCTGAGTTGGAATTACTGTTGGACCTGCATCTCTTTTCCTACCCAGACTTGGGGCATGGGGATTCTTCTTCCTTTCTGGGCATTGGGACTGAGTATGAGAAGTATGAGGAGTCTGAGAAGAGATTTTAATTAAATCAACTAACTATAAATTAATATAAAAATGAAAATGTATTAAACTAAATTTTTATTGTTATATATTTCTTAAGTTCCTTTCACAATCAAATCACAAAACTCACTATTTCATAGTACATAATAATCAGGTTTATCAAGAAGATACACTGATGGTCAACGAACATGAAAATGCTCCTTGTCTCTTGTGATTAATAGTTGATATCATAAAAAATAAACACATGTTAGCTAAGGATGGAAGAAAACAGAAGACATACTTTGTTGGTAGTAAAGCAAACTAGTCTAACTGTTAAGAGAAATGCACAGAAAAATCTTGAAATATTAGAAATAGGTCTTCTTTATGTTTTTCAAGCTACACTGAGGTGTCAATATTCAATGAATATAGAAACATAATTTCTAAAAACAAGATATGTATTCCTAAGTCATAACAACTCTACTTAAAATAGTCAAGATTGTATAATAATTCAGGTATTTAATGGCATGTCAGTGTATAAAAACCTTTGATCATAAATTCAGTGGTATACTTCTTAGACATAAGAGAACATAACAAGATTATGTTAGCAAGCTAACAGTGTCATCAGTGGAAATAGAAAAATTTAGAAAAAGGAAACACATTTCAGATGATTTCACTTAGCTGTAGAATATAAAGAAACAAAACAATGTATGGATCAAATATAGACAAAACAAAACAAAATAAATCCTTGAATTTTATCAAAAGAATAGTGGCTACCCAAGATAAAGGGAAGTGTAGAAAAATAAAAGAGTTGAAGAGATTCAGTAGAAAATTATGGAGGTATACTTTAATTGTAGATGTGTTTAGCAACATGCAATTGAATGGTGTGAAACTATTTCCAAGGCAACATGATTCGATCCAATGTTGCCTTTAAAATAATCTATAGAGAATATATGTTGGCAGTTTCTGTTCAAAATAGAAGATATACTTGTAGTCAGAGGGATATTACATAGGTTATCACATTTAACTTGCATATATATCAAAATTGTTCTACCCCAGCACCACACACAGTCTCTATGTACAATCAAGCATTGAACAAAGAGTAAGAGAAGAAAGGAAGTTGAAGTAGGAAAATGTAGAAGAGTATGAGAAGAGATTTTAATTAAATCAACTAAATATAAATAAATATAAACATGAAAATGTATTAAACTAAATTGTTATTGTTATTTATTTCTTAAGTTCCTTTCACAATCAAAAGCATTTATTTGAATATACAGCAAAATGTTTTATGTTCAGAAAGATAAAGATTAATTTTTTAATTTGTTTTGTTTGGAGGCCATACTAGTTGGTGCTCAGGGCTTATTCCTGGCCCATCAGAGATCAATCCTGGAGGGTTCAGGAGACCACATGTGGCACCAGGGATCAAATACATGTTAGCCACATGCAAGGTAAATACCCTACTAATTGGTAATATGGCTCCAGCTTAAAGATAATATTTCTACCTTAAAAGCTACTAACTAATTACCCAAGCTAAAGTCAACAACAAAAGAATCAAGAGACTCAAACCACAACAGGCTAAACAAAAAATAGATCTGTTACACTGCTAGACCAGGAGGATAAGGGTGGAGGTATGGAATGCATGCAGGGAACTCTGGTGGAGGGAGGTCAACAATGGTGATGGGAATGGCCCTAATTAAGTGTCATTATATGCCTGAAATACAACTATGAAGACTTGCAATTTACAATGGTCTCAATAAAAATTTTTTAAAAATTTTAAAAAAGCTACTATTATTAAGGAAGATCTGTTCTGATATTTACATTAAATTACTATTGTTTAGGGTCCAAAGACATAATTCAATGAATATGGTTCTGATTTGCACCATACGAAACTGGGTTTAATTCCTATACCCCATATAGTTATACAATTCCACTAGGAATAATACCTGAGCAGAACACCCAAAGTAAGCCCTGAACTTCAACACAAGCATTCCACCCCCAAATTAATAGATAAATTAATATAAATAAATTATAAGTTCATTTTATTTAAAGGTAAGCACGATTCTTAATTTCAATAAAGGAAACATCAGTTTTCCTTTTCTAAAGACTTTTAGACAAGCAATAAAAATTCCATGCTGCCTATCTTGAAAGCATAGTTATTTTCTATTTTCAATTTACCATCATTGAATCACGACTAACATGCTACTAAATGTGTTTTGCCTTCATTTTAAAGATAAGACATATTTATTTTTGTAAACAATGTTTGCTACAACAAATACTAAATATGAAATTATTAAAATACTTTTATTAAAGCTCAATATATTTTAGTAAATAAAAGGTCATGATGCCTCCTCAAAACTTTTAGAGAATTAATTACTCTCTGAACGTACATATATTTCCTATTTATTGCAAGGACATTTTTATTCTTATTATTTTTTAATTCTACATATTCTAGAATAATACATTATAATACATAATACACATATTGCATTATAATGCATATACATTATAATACTATATATTGTATATATTCTAAAATACTACATTATGCTACAATGTCAGTTGTTTATCAATATGCATTGGGAGAATATTAAAGGAAGAGTGTAAATTTTCTTTGCAAATTCAGAAACCATTTTATTTTGTCTTTGCTCTATAAGATAAATAACTAAAGGGTCAAGCATGGTCATAAAACTACATTTCAGTTGATAAGAAGACAACACACCATATCATTCAAATTAGAAAACAGAAATATATCTTTCATTCACCTTATCATCCACTTCAGAAAATCATATAATAAACATTAAATACTGCTTATTTTTAATTCTTTTTTAAAACAAGATCTGATTCTAGAGCTTCAATTATATTAATGTCATTTAAATTCTATGTTCTTTATTTTTTATTGTTTTGGTACCATACTCTATGAAGGCGTTAAGGGCTTATTGAGGGCTCTACTATCGGAGATAACTACTGGTGGTGATCATATACTCACATGGTGTGCTTGAGTAGACTGTGATTGGCTAAGTGCTAGTTAGTCATCTTACAGTACTATTTCACTCCCCCCTCAAATCTAATAATTATTATAGGCACATAAATAGTATCATTTCTATTAAAATTTGGGAAATTTGTAAATAAAATATCTTTTATTGAACTAAGATTATAGAAATAATTTCATAAAGGAGAAATATTTTATTGATAATTTTGTCATGCAAACAAATGTAAAATGAATGATAGAAACATAATTTAACCATTAACAGAAAAAGCAGTTGAGAAAATTCAAATTTTAAGCTAGAAACACATTCATAGTATCTTAGAAGTTTAATTTTAAAAATTCTCGTTACATCTACTCAACTGTAGGTCAGGAACAAGACTGGATGAAAATTTCTCTCCATATCTATTTTATATACTAATAAAACTGTAATCAGGGGTAATTAGACAACAATTAAAAGAAAACTACTACAGTGTGTAAGATAAGAATAAATAATTCTATTTGTAAATGACACAGAATACTTAAAGAACCCACCAAAAAACTGGTAAAATATATATATTTAATGTGGCAGGCTCACAAATAAATTGCACAAATATTATATTCCTAGATTCAAATAAACTACAATAAGGGGCTGGAGAGATAGCCTGGAGGTAGGGTGCTTGCCTTTCATGCAGAAGGTCATTGGTTCGAATTCTGCCATCCCATATGGTCCCCTGAGCCTGCCAGGAGCAATTTCTGAAAGTACAGCCAGGAGTAACCCCTGAGCACTGCCTGGTGTGATCCAAAAACAAAAAACAAAAACAAAACAAAAAAAGAACTACAATAAAATAAAATAAAATAAAATTTTTTCCTAAATATTAAGAAAAATAATTGGGGCCGGAGAGATAGCACAGCGGTAAGGTGGTTGCCTTAGACGCAGAAGGACAGTGGTTCAAATCCCGGCATCCCATATGGTATCCAAGCAAGCCAGGAGCGATTTCCGAGCGTGGAGCCAGGAGGCACCCCTGAACGTTGCCCGGTGTGACCCAAAAACGAAATTTAAAAAAAAAGAAAAAAGAAAAATAATTACAGGGTCTAGAGATAGCACATCAATTTGCATAACAAAAGCAAGATGTTAGAAAGACAAAAAAGAAATAGGGCTGAAGCATTAGCAGAACAGCTAGAATGTTTGCTTTGCACGCTGCTGATGTGAGTTTGATGTTAGGCATCAATATGCAGATGTTTCCTGGATTCTACTAGGAGTAACATCTGAGTGAAGAACCAGGAGTAACCCCTGAACACTGCTGTGTGTGACCCACCCAAAATAAAGCAACCAAAATACAAACAAAATGCCATAAATGACAAAGAAGTGAAATGAAAAACCATGATAATAAATGAATAAAAGTAATATGATGTAAGTGATTATCTCACCTAAGAGGTATACTAATTAAACAATACATCTCAAATATCTAGCAATATGTTTAAAGGTAGAATAAAAGTAAAAATTTCTACAAACCCATATTAACCAAGTAGATAATATAGTTTTGAGAAAGAAATAAAGATGGGATCAATTCCTTTTATATTATACTACATCAATTAAAATATTGTGAATTGATAAAATAAAATTCAGATCTAGGAAATTAACTTTATATAAACCTTTATTTTAAAACATTAATTTATTTTTAAAAATATTAAAAATATTTATTTATTTTAAAAAAGTATTTTGAAGTCACATCTGGCTGTGCTCAGGCCTTATTCCTGGCTCTGAACTCAGACCATTCCTGTCAGGTTCTGGGGTTCATATAAGATTCTGAGAATCAGGGGCCGGAGAGATAGCAAAGCGGCGTTTGCCTTGCAAGCAGCCGATCCAGGACCTAAGGTTGTTGGTTCGAATCCCGGTGTGGCATATGGTCCCCCGAAACTGCCAGGAGCAGATAGCCAGAAGTAACCTCTAAGCACCGCTGGGTGTGGCCCCAAAACAAAAACAAAAACAAGCAAACAAAAAACGACAAAAGATTCTGAGAATCAAACTCGGGTCAGCCATGTGCAAGGAAAGAACCCTATCAGGAATACTCTCACTTTGGTCCACATATATAAAATTTTACTTTATTGTAAAGAAACCAGGCCGTACAATGAAGAAAGCCAAATGGTAATGGAAAATCCTGTAGGTACTCCCAAAAGAATGAAGATGAATTAAATGGACTGAGAAAATGTATTTATGTCAGATATTTTATAATACATAAAAGTAAACAAAGGGATATGTTCCATAATAACAGTATTAGAGGTGTCTTTGTAAGCTATATGGATTATAATAGAAAATCTCAAGCTAAAATAAATTAAAGTACATCAAGTTAAAGAATATTTAACTGAATTTTTAGAAAATTAAAAATAATTATCAGACAATGAAATCAGAAAAACTGATAATAAAGAAAACAAAAATTCTCAAGTATCCATTAAATACTGTGTTAGTTACAAAGCAAGGAAATGGAAATGTATAAAAATAATATAAGACTTTTTTATAATAAGTTAAATGTGAACCTTTGATGGGTTCAGTGATTTTTTACATGCTGATAAATGTGAAACTAAACCCCGAAATATCAAACAATGGCAAATAAATTACACATAATTTAGTTTTTCTTTTACAGTGAAATGGTATATAATTCAAGCAAAATGACAAATTATTGAGTGAGGAAAAAAGAACATTATATATCTGATCAGGGACAAATATTTCAGTCAAAAAGAACTAATTGAACATAACATCAATAACAATAATTAAAAATGCAAATTCAAAGTAATGAATCGAAAACTTGACACAAGGAAACAGATGGCCCATAGATGCCTTAAATATTTTTATCATTTATTTATTTATTGAAATATGTTAGATAAAATTATTAAGGGGCTAATCACATATTTTCCATGTGGTAGTTTTTATCCCTGACACAGCACGGTTTCCAGAGCATTACTAGGAACAATTTCTGAATACTATTGGGAGTAGTCCCTGAGAATGGATGCAATGACCCAAAAAACAATATCAAGCACAAAAACTTTATCATCACCAGACAATACTACAGTTTAATTAAGATTTATCCTTGCATGTGGCTGACTGTTTTGATCCTACTTGGTCCCTTCGGGAATTACCAGGTATATTCACCAGGGCTTTTTGGAGGGAGTGCAGGTACCCTATCACCCCAAAATGCCATATTTGAACTAGGCCAGCTCCAGCTTCATAGACTCATCTTTTCTCCAATAAGATGTGAATTAAGCTGTGAAACATCATGGACACACCAGCCTTGTAGCAGAAAGCTGGTCATCTCAGGAGGAGATGGTGAACTAGGCCTCTGCTTTGCTGAAACCAGGCCTGCTGCCTCACCCAGAATCACCATTTTCCCGATGGCTCTGCCTCATCACACCACTAGAATATCCTCTGGGACACCAATCTGATCAAATTTTCGGTATGTTGGTTTTTGTATTGTATAACAGGACTATTTGAAGAGCTTGTGATCAGCACCTCCCCCACCTCCCTTCTTCCTGGAGGTCTAAAAGTCTCATATCAGTAATAATATTTTAAAATTCTGGGACAAATTATTTTGTTTGGTACTGAGATCCTTATAGGAACACATCAATTTAATAGCATGAACAGCTAAGAACAAGAGCTTACTAAAACTGCCATTTTATTAATGACTTTATTTGAGATACAATAATTTTTATAAATGTACTTTCTACTGTAATTTTTCTTTCATTTTATACTTTCTAATCTTTCTTTTGTATTTTTCCCTTATTTTTAAATATCTTTATTTTCACTTACCTCAAATCAAATGTATTATGATCGCTACATCAACTATGTGCTAAATTTACTTTAAATAAAGTAAAAAATAAAGAAAATAAATGGTTTATTTGCTCCAATTAGATGAAAAAAATTTGTCTTCATTTGTAAGAGGTGACTAGATACAGCCTTCATTATATGATTCACTTTACTTTTTTGAGGAGTGACCACCAACAGTGGTACTCAATAGGCTATTTAGGTCTCTGTGCTTGGGGTCACTATCAATCCTCAGAGGACCACTTAGAACAAAGAACTGAACCATATGCTCAGTTTGGTGAGTTATTGGTCTGGCCCCACAATTCTTTTTACTTTTTAAAAGTATATGTTTAAAAGTTTCTATGATAAAAATAGCTAATTATTCCAAGAGTTTGAAAATAATTTCTTAATTTAATTATTATCCATCTCCGAAATTTTAAGACAAAAAGTACATAACAAAGGTATCTTTATAATCATTAACTTATTTGAATTATGGCATAATTTCTATATAGAAAATTTAGAAATGCCATGTTTCACTAAAATTTACCCATTCTAAACTATATTAACATTTGTTCTCTCTCTTGGAATTCAAATTGATTAATGCATACTATGCATATATCTTTAAATATACATAAAGATAATTTTATCCTACAGTATGTGTTTTATGATGTCAATTATTTTAGCCAAATTGTTCAAAGTTTATCCATAGAGCTAAGTAATAAAAACCATTCACAAAAAATTGTGTTCAAGTAATCCGAAAGTTTTATTGATAAAAGTTACAAACTAGAAATATAGTCAAAGATGAAGATCGAGTGATTGTTATGGCATAGTTACACAAAAATAATAAAAATAATTGATTATTTACTGAGACACTAAGGCTCTAAATAAACTCAAAAATGCTATTCAAATTGAAAAAGTATCAGGCACAAAATACCATGTAACTACAGGAAAATGAAGATATTATTGAATAAAGTCCTCAGGTTCAAACACCTGGAGAGATGTGGGTCTGAAAGCGAATGGGAATCTGGAGAATAATACACTCACACATGCATGGTAAATGGATTTTCAGGAGTTCCCACACGTTTTCCCTTTGCCCTAAGAAGCAGCAAGCTCTGTAGAGGTCTGGAAATGCAAGAGAGCATTTTCCTCCCAACCTGAGTATTTAATCTGAGGAAAATGACCACACCTGGAGATGGGACCAGGTGGTGCAAACACCAATCTAAAGTACTACATTCAAAGATGTTTCCAACCAATGAGTAACTAGGCATATACTGAATGAGATAGAATCAGATCAATCCTAGTAATCTCACAAACATGTCTACAAAAGAAGTTTTTACTATAAGAACATAAAAAATAGAGAATAGAGAGACCTGAGAGTGTTTGCACATTCAATTTATGTTTCATAATACTCGCATATTGATAGAAAATGATGACAATTTTATTAACTTAGTTGTTCCTTTATTTTGGTTATGGCTTTATTCCTGGCAGTGATCTTGTGACTATATTCAGTAATCACTCCTGATGGGTTCAAGGTACATATGGGATGTCAGAAATGGAACCGGGGTCAGCTTGGTGCAAGGCAAGAGCCTTACCCAATGTACTATCACTGCCACCCCTAGAGTAGTTCTTAAAGGCTGGAGTAAGTGTATAAACACCTGCTCTGTCATGACAGATGGTAGAAGGATCATAATGATGAGAATAAAAGCACATATTGTCAAATAGATTAAGCATAAAACTCACCAAAACTTCCATAAGAAGCTGCAGAAACTACAACATTTACCAAGAAAGATCAAACATCATTATAGATATCTTATTGGTGGGGTTTGTAATTGGGAACAGGTAACAAAGTTTTTACAAAATTATGACTCATTGGTGATTCTGTTCTATTCACAAGATGTACACAAAGATCATTTCATGGCTCTAATGTTTATCTTTAACATTTTTATGCTTGGTAGATGAACCTCTGTATGATAATATTTAACTCAAAATAATAGACAGAATTTTGGTAAAGGCCAATAGGGCATGTTCAATTGACCCTTTATTCTCCTCTTCTGACAATAGCAATGAAGATAGTAAAAGTATTACACCTCTCAGAAAGAAATAAAGATCATTGAAGGCTATTAGTATCATCATAAATTCAAGATTTAGGAGTAAAGATTTATGTCCTGTGTACAATAAAAGATTCAAAAGTGGTGTGTATAAAGGAGCATTTCCTCTTCACTAATCTATTTTGAGAAAAGAACATGGTATTATATTTATGCATTTCAGCTGAAACAAAAGGTAAATATGGTATATTTTATGTTTATCAAATCTTTCTACTAAAACATACACTTAAATGTCTTTTCTATGATTAATTATGTTTGAGTAATGTTTTATTTTTCATAAATATCACTTGGTAATTAGTGAAACAATGTTGATTACTTGTAGCTATGGAAGTTATAAGTGTAACTGAGGAGTTAGTAAAAGGGCTTTATAAAGAGTTCTTTCTCAATAGCTTATTGATAATTGTCCTGTCTTTTTATCTCTATTTGCTATTTTCTTTTTTTATAAGCAAAGCCATTTAAATTTACTTTTTATTTCCTCTTTTATATAGCTTTTAGCTAGAATTTTTTGGACTTACTAATACAAATATTTTAATTTTACTGTTTATTTTAAATTGTGACTCCCAAAACAACCACATTTAAAGATACAGCTGAATGAATTCAACATACAAATTTTGATAGATGCATAAATATATATGGACATATAACCCAGTTTTGTTTATTTTTAGTACTGAAAATATAAATGAATGAAGCGAAAAAAAAATCAAATTTCAAACTTTCTAAGTACAGGAAGTTGCCTTGCAGCAATTAACATTATGTTAAATGATAGTTATTTTTCAAGTCAGTTGTATGCAAGGCAAGCACTTTACCCATTGCACTGTTTTATTAGTTCCAATAAGTTTTTCTTTAAAAATACATTGAATATTAATAATTATAGCTAAATGCCTATTAAGACATGCTGTAAACTTTGGAATTATAAAAATATGAGAGAAAAAGAAAGAATATATTGCTAGTTTGTTCTCTTTATTAATATAATCAAATATTTTAATGCATCATGTTTTAGCTATTGGAATATAATTTGGCAAGCATCAACATATTTCAATGATAATATTTAATAAATTACTGTGTTTAATATGTATGAGTTTTATTTTACACTATACGTTACATCGTTATTTAAAGGACCACCTATATATTAATGGGTATTTACATGGGTAGAAAATTTGCTCTGAAACAATAATTTTAAGGCAACATGAGTGCCTGAAGCCATAAAAGCATCATTACATAAATGTGGTTACTAGAATAAAAAATCAAAAGCTAATTTTGGATGAGACAAACACAAACTTAGTCTTTTGGAGTGAAGCTTCCTATGACTAATCTAGTTAACTGGAATGAATCCTAGAATGTGAAAGATACTTGCTCAAATTATTTTGTTTACATAGTGTTCATTTTTTAACTGATGATAGCTTATTAATATTTGATCCTGAAGGGAAGTGAAATTTATACATTGTTTTTCAAGATATTCAATATGATAGGCTATAATTTGTATCTCTGAAACTACTCTCAAAGAACTTGCTAGCCACATTCATGTTCATGTTTTATCTTTGGTTATAGACCTGCAAGAAACAACATCAAAATACTTGGAATAACAATGTATATTTATGTATTTTTTTACCTCAAAGATACTTCTCAATTTGAGATTAAATATGGACTAGAAATCTTCACCATTAAAAAGCACAAAAATTATTTTGATTCTGGTGATTCTCAGACCAACTTTGAAAACATAGCTCTGGGGGCCGGCGAGGTGGGGCTAGAGGTAAGGTGTCTGCGTTGCAAGTGCTAGCCAAGGAAAGGACCATGGTTCGATCCCCAGATGTCCCATATGGTTCCCCCCAAGCCAGGGGCAATTTCTGAGCTTGTAGCCAGGAATAACCCCTGAGCATCAAACGGGTGTGGCCCGAAAAACCAAAAAAAAAAACAAAACAAAAAACAAAAAACATAGCTCTGGCTTAATTAAATTCTGCTTTTTCTGCACCAATGCTAACCAGGTACTTAATTTCTGGAATAGCTTGGTGAATCTCTACATTTAACATTCAGGAAAAATATTGTTTATTTTAGTTTGTTTTCTTATACTGTAGACCACTTCCTTACTCTGGTTTATTCTGACAAAAATTAAGAAGCATCAAAATTTTAAATTATTCATTGTATTAAAAGGACATAAAACTCAAAATAAGTTATTCTCCTGTTAAAGACTAATTTTCCTTTTGAGGTACACTAATTATGTTAAAATAAAGGTGAGAAATTTTTGATAACAGAAAGAAAATTATTTTCTGTTATAAATATTTGGATATGTCACAAATTAAGTCCAAGTTTTGTGATTTTTCTTTGAATGTTAAAAAGAGTGACTATGAAGAGTGGGACTAAAGTACTCTTTAGCAATGAAGACCCTAAGTTTCATTCTCAGCACCAGTTGGCCGTCAAACACTACTGAATATTACTTTGGTGGTTTCCGCATAGCATAAGTTAGACTCAAACCGTCAAGTCTTGGAAATTTCATCCAAATACTTTCAGTAGAGATTTTGTGTCCCTTAAGCACTTCTGGGAGATTACTCCCAAAATTAATGTGGAGGAAAGAAAGTGTGTGGTGTATATATGACATCTTTATAACTTTGCTCTTTCCTGGAGCCACTCCTAGTTCTGCAGCCAGGAATCAATCTGTATGTAAACGGGAGACAATATGGGATGCTGTGTTTCCAACCCGAATCAGGCCGTGCCACATGCCTTCTGATTTACTATATCTCTGTATTCAGTAAAAAGCTTATATTTGTTGTTGTTTTCTGTTTGTTTACTTAGGGGAACACCTGGCATGCTCGGAGTTACACCAGATTCTGCATTCAGGAATTACCCCTGATGGTGCTGGTGGAACACTACCCACTGTACTATCACTCTGGACCCCCAATAATGTATTATAAAACAGATGTTTAACTTCTCCAATACTTTAGTTTCCTCATTAGTAATACAACTTGCTGACATGGTTTTATAAATATTGGAAGGAAAATATAAATAGGACATTTGAAACAGTGATTGATATATAGTTCATATGCATCAAGTATTCACTTTTATTTATGAAAAATTTAGGCAAATTGGAAGTGTGAATGTCGCTCAGAATGCTGAAAAAGGGTTAGCTTCAAACACTAACTATCTGGATTCTATCATATACAGCACAAAACAAAGGAGAAACAGTCAAAACAATAGTATAATAAAATAAGTGTTTAAATCATTTCATAATAAACTATGAAATTTTCAGCAATATCTAAAGGAAATGTTGAAAGTGATATATTTAAAAGTAACAGACTCTACCAAGAGTGTAAATAATAAATTATTGTATTATGTTAGGCTTTATTTAAGTAGTTATTAAACACCACTTTAGAACATTATTTTGTAGAAGTAGAACACAAAACATGGACTCTTAGTCCTTTGAGCTATCTCCCCAGTCTCAATATTGCATCTTTTAGACACAACAGTGGTGTTTAGGGATTATTCCGTGCTCTATGATTGTAGATCACTATTGGTTGGCTTATGTCCATTTACTCAATATTTTTTAAAGGAAAAAAAGGGGGATAAATATTTAGGACAACAATTCTTAAATCCTAAGATTTATCTACCTTCCTAACTAATTTTCTATATGACATATTACATTGTTGCTATAGTAATCATGCTGTACATTATACACATAATATTTTAAGGACATACATAACACACACATATATATTTTGACCACATTCCTCTAATAAAATCATTGTTACCTCTAATAACCTCAAGTCTGGTTTTTCCCATGAGTTTTTATTTTTAAGCTCTACATTTGAATTTGTGCAGTATTTTATTTATATCTGACTTACAAATATTTCACTTATCAAAGTGCCTCTGAATTTCACCCATGTAGCAGCAATAGTGATTCCTTTGTTTTTTTTATTACATTTTTGGTATATGTTAAATCTACAAATTTTTATTAATTTAAGCATTAATAGAGACATGTACTTTTAGTCTTGTATACTATAAATAATGTAGCTACAAAAATTAAAATGTAGATATTTTTCAACTTAGCACTACCATTTTCTTGTGATATATTATCAGAAATGGAATTACCATATCTTAGTATATATTTTGAACTTCATCAAATTTGTTCCATTCCATGAATTTTTATTTTCCTAAACTCAGATGTTCCTTATTTCCATTTTCTCTGACCTCTCATTCAAGGCACGAGTCATTTTATAATTTGAAGTAGAAAAAACATTTATCTGTGACCCACTTCTTTGTGAAGATATTTATCTTACATACTATCTTACATTCATAAAGACTAAAATAAATAAATAAATCATATGATTTACTAGAACAAATATGTTATAGTAGAAAGATAATTGTTCTTAAAAATAGGAGAGAATTTGATGTCTATTCTAGTACTACATATATATAACTATGAATAAAGAATTTAACTGATAATTACATCATACATTCAAAAATAAGAATAAAACTCATCTCATATGTTTGTTGTAAGGTTATGAGATATCTGGCAAATATATTCCACCCTTGTATTAGTCTAATTTATATAGCTGAAAACATTTTAGAGATAATGGGATTAATTGATGATTTTCTGATTAAAGAAATTGCCAATTTGACAAAACTCTTTTATTCTTTTCTAATATCACCATATAACTTTATAAATTCTTACCTCACAACTTATATAATTGGAAAAATGATTAAAATTATAAATAATAACTTTTCTATAAACAAAACATAAGACAACATATTTTAAAATATTTCAAACATTTACTAATAAAGCAATATATCTGTAACAAATTACTTAATAAGTAAGTTATATTTTATGTAAAATACAATTACAATTTTTCTAAAAAGAAGACTATCTGGGCTTTTTCCTAATTATTTTTTTGACTGAAATAATTAAAACGAATACAGTTTCAACCATATATGAAAAATTTCAGTGCTCTCAGTCATGATAATAAACTGGAAATAATGAAAGTCTGTTCTACAAGGTTACCTTGCAGTGAATTCAGTATTTTATTACTTCAAATTCACAAATGTGCACAGAGAAACCATGCTTTTTGTCTAAATCTGAACATTTAATTTTTCACAATATTTGTATGAAGGCAGACTGTGCATCGTGATGACTTGTTCATATTTCAATCAGATTTTCATCAGCATTATGCAGAATCAAGTCATTTTATGTAACAGAATAGAAGGAAAGAATGTTGGCTTTACGTTCAAGGTAAAACTGCACTTATTATAGCAAAGGGAAAATCTAGTTTAGCAAGAACCCAAAAAAAATCAAAACCCTGCTTTTGCCTTTTGAACTTTCTGATTTTAAAAAAAGTAAATCCAATTAGCTGAACTTTCTATATGAAAGAATATGAAAACATTGGAAGTAAAGGAAACAAACTAATAAGCAAACAAAAAGACATTAAATTCAGAATCAATGTACTGGTATCTATCTCTAGTTTTGTTAAAGTTGTGCATCACTGAGAAAGTCACTTGACCTCTTTGAATTTTTGTGTCAATTATGAGGCACTACAAACTTCCAAAGCATAGTGACTCCAATAGTCACTAATAAGACTTCAATTACCGGCAGTATTTTTATAAGCAGCTTCCCCAACTTTGATATCTCTATATGGCTTTACTTCAGTTGTGGTGGGCAGAGGGCTGAAATGTAATCATATATAATTCACTCTCTTAAATACCTACAAAAAAACTCAGACAAGCTAGGACCGCATGTTATAGTTCATTAGTTACTTCTTTGTTTCTTTGAAGTCTGTAGGATACTCATTTTGGAACCATCTTCTTTCTATTATATGAAAATGAATACTTTAAATAAGATCACCTCTAAAGACTTATCTCAGAATCTTGTCAGTCTCTGATTAGTAGAGACAGAAATAACTTGAAAGTGGGTTGCATAGCATAGTTAACCATAAGAATAAAGCACTTCAGAGAATAAATAACTACAGAAGAGTGTAAAGCACCTACATTAGCAAATGACCACATTTTTTAGTATTGATGATCATGCTACAGTGCAAATGAAAGACTATTTTCAAAATGTGAAATTTCCAAGTCTTAGGGAATATAAATAGTAGCCTCAGTCTTTTTGCTCTTTTTAACCAGAGAATTGTTATCACAATTTATTTACAGCTTAAGCATGAGATAAGCTATCAAGAGTTGTCAATACATTACTACTACTCTGATTTTAAAAAGTCCTTTGAGCATTTCTTACACATTTCAGTACATTATCATTCCACAAGGAAACATGAGTCACAACATCTTACTTATTTTACATGCCCTTTCTTTTTCCTGATTACTCAGCTGACACTGACTAAAGGATAAGCAGTAAAAAATGACTTAAGCAAGATATATCATTTTTACATTAGGAAATATGATACAAGTATGACAAATTCTCCAAATAGCAAATAAAAGGATATCAACCATTAGGTGATTTGTAAAAATATTTTTCTTAATTTTTTATTTTTGTATGACACTTATTGATATCAATATTTTGTATTCTATATATACAAACTATATTTATGCATGCCAAATATATAATGATTCTTTTCAATAAGTATATGTCTTCCATCTCTAAGGGAGTTTACTAAAGAAAATATAAAAATTAGCTGTTCCGGAGCTAGAGCGATAGCACAGTGAGAGGGCATTTGTCTTGCATATGGTTGACCTAGGATGGACCTGGGTTCTATCCCTAGTATCCAATATGGTCCCCTGAGCCAGGAGTGATTTCTAGTGCATAACAGGAGTAATCCCTAAACACCACCAGATGTGACTAAAAGACAAACAAAAAATAGCTGTTCTTTTTTTGTTCTAATAGAGTTAACTGCTTTGCCACTAAAGAAAATTTAAAACTATAAAGGATAAAGCTTATTAAAATATAGCATATGCAAAATCTCAAGCTTATAATTTATTCTTACTGAGGCATACACCAATTTCTCAAATTATGTTCAGTTTACTATGAAACTAGGCCTCCATTTGGTCACAAAATGAGAACACAAAATAACTGACACAAAGTCAAAAAATGTTTCAGAAAATTGAATCCACATTTCTGCTGCCTGCAAGAAACATAATTGAATAGTCAAAGAAAACACATACTTAGAGTCAAGGGCTGGAAAACAATTATTCAAGCAAAGATCACCCTTAAAAAGGTTCAAGTAGTCAAGTAATATCAGAAAACACAGACTTCATGAATAATAAGGTTTCAAAAACAGGGAATTCCACTTCTTAATAATCAAGGAATATGTACATCAAAAAAAATGACACTCCTAAACATATTACACCCAATGACAAACTAGCAAAACACTTATATAATCGCTAATAGACTTGAAGAAAAAAATCAATAGCAACACAATATTAATTGGAGACTTTAGCATGTTTGATGACTTTTTGATATAATAACCAGGCTAAAACTCAATAAGGATATAATTACTGGTTTGAAGAAAAAATAAAATAAATTAGTTGATATAGAAGAACTTTTACATTTTTAAAAAGCCAAAAAGTGCATTATTCTCCAGTGTACATAATACAATCTCCAAGATATGCCACCTCAAACATGCCTCCATAAAATCAAGAGGATAGGTATTGTATCTTCTCAGATTATCTGCACTTAAAATAAAGTGATTACAAACATAAACAGATAAATAACATTAATATATGGATATTAAAGAACTCACTACTGATCAACTAATGACACAGAGAAGAAATAAAAGTATTCTAGAAAATAAATAACAATAGGACATGAACTATCAGAATGTATGAGACACAACAAAAGCAATATTAAGGGGAAAAATTTACAGTTTTGCAAACATTTGTCAGGAAGATCTATATATTAACTTAATGACAGCTTTAGAAATTAAAAAATGAACAGAAAACTAGCTGAAAGGTGGCAGGAGGAAGAAAAATAAAACACAGAAGAAATTAACTTGAAACCCCAAAACAATCTAAGACAACAATTAAAGCAAGAGTTGGATATTTTAAAAATTAAATGATATCAGAGGCTGGAGCAATAGTGCAGTGGTAGGGTGTTTGCCTTGCATGGATCTGACTCACAAAGAGTGAGGTCCCTAATAAACTAATTCAAAAATGAAGGGGAAGATGTCAGAACAAATACCATATAAATTCAAAGGACAATCAGATACTATTTCTTGAATCTTTATACCATAAACTGGAACAATATACAAAAATGGGTAAATTAATAGACTCTTCTAACCTCAAATAGGTGATGATACAGATATTGTAGCAGTGGTTCTTAAACTATGGCCTGCAGGCCACATATTGTATTTGTATCTGTTTTGTTTCTTCATTGCAAAATAAGATATATGCAGTGTGCATAAGAATTTGTTCATAAATTTTGTTTTTACTATAGTCAGACCCTCCAATGATCTGAGGGACAGTGAAATGGCCCCCTGTTTAAAAAGTTTGAGGACCCCTGTAGAGTATAGATGTGGATTGCCTTTACACACCTAATACCCCCAAAACAAATACCTGGTCATAAACGAATTCACTAATAAACTTTTCAGAACCTCAAATAGGACCTATGGAAAACATGTCTGAACCTCATCAAGGAAACTGAAGGATCAGAAAAAGTCCAGGTTATTTGAAGCTAAGATGACTCTAATTCCAAAAGTAGTCAAAGATACTTCAAAAAATGATAGTTATAGGCCTATATTCTTGATAATCAAAGATGTAAATATACTCCACAAAGTACTAACAACTAGAATCCAACAATTTATCAAAAAAGGTTATATACCATGACCAATTAGTAGGTTTCATCCAAGAAAAACAAGAATGGTTTAAGATATGTAAATTAAACAGCATTATACACCATATTAGAAAAAGAAAACTAAAAATCATATGCTTATCTTAATAGATGTAGAGAAATCACAAGCTCCAGCACACATTCATGATTAAAACTCTCAACAAGATGAGAATTGAAGAACTTTCATCAATAATCAAAACTATTTACAATAAGCTCACAGGAAATAGTAAACTCAACGGGGAACATCTAAAAGGCTTTACCCTCAAATCAGGCACAAGATACAGTTGGCCAAATCTCACCAACTGTATTCAACATAGCATAGGATATGTTTGTCATAGCAATTAGGCAAGAAAAGATACCAGAGACATCAATATTGGAAAGGAAGTACTCAAGATTTTACTATCTGCAGTATACATGATAGTATAATTAGAAAAGCCTAAAATCTCAACAAAATCTTCTAGAAGCAATAGAGTATAATGACAGGCTACAAAATTAACATGCAAAAGCCCATGGCTTGCCTCTGTTTAAATATTTAAAGAGAAGAAAGAGACTTTACAAAAACTATCTCATTCACAATTGTGCCTCAGAAAATCAAATACCTCGGAATAAACTTTACTAAAGAGTTGAAATGTCTATGCAAAGAAAAATATAAAAACATTACTTCAGGAAATAATAAAGGCCACAAGGATATGAAAACACATACTTGGGAGGATTGACATAATTAAACTGGCAATAATCCACAAAGCATTATACAAATTAAATGTAGTTCTTATTATGATACCCATAAGTTTTTCAAAGAAATAGATCAAACAATTATAAAAATCAGATGGAACAGTACCCTACACAAATAGCTATCTAAATAAATCCTTTAGAAAAAGAAGAAGGAAGCATTATCCTTTACAACTACAAACGTTTTATTTACTACAAAGCAGTATCAATAAATTTACTACTAAAAATTAAAGTGGCATAATATTGGAATAAAGACAGAATCATATTAGTGGAATAAATTTAAATATCCCAAGACAGATCTCCAGAACCTCAGGTATACGATAAGTTATTTTTTGAAAAAGGTGAAAAGAATGTTACATGGATCAACAAAAGCCTCATCATAGTACCAGAGCGGTGACTCTAGAAGTAAGGCGTCTGCCTTTCAAGTCTAGGATGGACCACGGCGGTTTGATCCCCTGGCATCCCAGATGGTCCCCCAAGCCAGGAGTGATTTCTGAGTGCATAGCCAGGAGTAACCCCTGAGCATCACTGGGTGTGGCCCGAAAAACCAAAAAAAAAAAAAAAAAAAGCCTCATCAATATGTAGGGCTTGGAAAACAGGTCAGCTTCTTGCAAGAAATTGAACTCAGACTTTTCACACCATGCACAAAGGTCAAATCAAAAGACTTTGACATCAGTCCTGAAACCATAAGGTACATAGAGGAAAACATGACTAAAATCTTCCTGATATTGAAGCTAAAGGTATATTCAAGGATTAAGTAATACTAAAAAGCAAGTAGAAACAATAATAAACAAAATGATCTACATCAACCAAAAATATTTTGCATCTCAAAGGAAATACAAAGGAAAATACAAAGAATACAGAGATCTAGGGCCGGAGAGATAGTACAGTGTGACTCCACATCGGATTTACGTGTAATCATCTGCAACCCTCCCATTCCTGGGAGGGGTCTTGGGGAGATTATAAAAGGTTTGGCCTCAGGGGAAAAGGGGATTTTGCGGCATGGAGAGGTAGCAGGATCAGAGATAGCTGAGAGACAAGTATAATGCAGGGCTGAATAGATATACAACATAAAAGGTTATGAGATAAGCCGCACATGTTGGCCAGGGCAAATAAAGATGATATTACTGGAACCTGTCTGTGGACGATTTACTCGCCTCTACCTGAACCCAGATACCAGCTGGCTGGGGGTTGCAGAAACCAATGTTGCTTGGGACTGCAGAGAAAAGCCTCCATCACCATCGACCTCCATCCGGCTCCATCCTAAGGGTCTTCTTTATTATTTTAATCAATAGTAATGCTGTAGGGCATTTGCCTTGCATGCAGCTGATCCAGGACAGACAGTGGTTTGAATCCTGGCATTCCAGGATTAACTATATGTATCTAGAGCCTGCCAGGGGCAATTTCTGAGTGCAGAGCCTAGAGTAACACTTGAACATCACTGGGTGTGACCAAAAATCCAAATACCAAAAAAAAAAAAAATCCCATGGTATGAGAAAAAAATATTAACCCAAATCCCATTTATAAGGAGTTAATATAATATCTAAGATATACCAGACATAGTAGAGAGCTTAATGAGAAATAACATTGAACATCAAAAAAATGAGGACAAAAGATGAACATACATCTCCTCAAAGAAATATACATGATTCAAAGGTATATGAAAAATGCTCCACATTATTATTCTCAGGGAGATGCAAATAAAAACTACAAAGAAAAAAATTATCTCATAAACAGAGCCTGTCATACATCAAGAAGAACAAGATCAACCACAGAGACAGGGAGAAAAAGTCTATCATTCATTTCTGGTGGGAATGTAGACTGGTCCAGCCTTTTTGTAAAACAATATTTTTTATGAACCCAAGAGCACAATGCAGAAAAGGCATTTGTGCTTCTATATTCATTGCAATACTGTCACAATTGCAGAATCTGGGAAAAACCAAAGTGCCTGAGAAAAGATGAGTGGATAAAGAAACTGTGGTATATATTCCCAGTTAACAAAGAAATTGTACACAGCTGTTCAGAAAAATGAAATCATGAAATATGCTTTATACTTTGATGTATATGCAGAGTGTTATTCTGCTTGAAATGATTCAGAGGAAGACACATAGACATATAATGATCATACTTATTTTAATGTATAAAGAAAAAATAATACCCAAAGACAACAGAGACGAAGATGAGGAGGACTGGTTCGTGACAGGATGCTTAGCATAAAGATTGTGGGAGCTCAGTTATGGCAGAAAAGGGATCTCTATGACAATAATTGTTGTGAATGGTCACTCCGGACAAGAACTTGATGCTGAATGGAGGTAATGTGATATGCATGATACCCCTTAAGTAACCATATTACGAAACAGTGTATTAGAAGAGCAGAGGGAGAGAGAGAGAGAGAGAGAGAGAGAGAGAGAGAGAGAGAGAGAGAGAGAGAGAGAGAGAGAGAGAGAGAGAAGAGAGAGGAGAGAGAGAAGAGAGAGGAGAGAGAGGACAAAGAGAGGAGAGAGAGAAGAGAGAGAGAGAAGAGAGAGAGGAGAGAGAGAAGAGAGAGAGAGGACAAAGAGAGGAGAGAGGAGAGAGAGAGAGAGAGAGAGAGAGAGAGAGAGAGTGCTCTAGAGGTAGTCAGGGGACAGGCCAGTGGAAAGGCAGAAAGCAAACTGTGACATTACTGGCTGAAAGTGTGCACTGGTAAAAAGGAAGGGTTTTGGACATAAAAATCAATATTGAACAACTTTGTAATTAATTCACAGTGATTCAAAATAAAAACTAATATTTTTGAGATTGTATCATTTTCTTTTGTATTAAATAATGGGCACATAGCATGTACAATTTAAAAGAAAAATGAAAGAGGAAGAGGAAATCAAAATTATGAGAAATGAAAAAAATGAAGAATAAAGGAAAAGAGGATAAATATTATACAGAGTAGTAAAGGTAAAAACAGTAAGATTGTGAATGCGGAAATAAAAATTTTCTATTTGATATATATATGATCTTATAGCTACTCCCGAGGAACTAAAAATGTCTCCATCTACACATAAATATAGGACCAATATGCAAAGCACTCTTATTTTTGTGCACTTAAAATTAGTAACACACAAAATCAAAATTTACAATTTCACTTAAAACATTTAAATCACTCTAAAACTGCAAATTACTTTGTGAAAAATAAAAATAAAGACCCAAGTTTTAGGAAAATATCACATGCTATTATCCTTGAATGAGTATCAAGGCCACACTTCCCTTCCTCACCTTTTCCCACAGTTCTTATTCTAATTTCAACCACTAAATTTGCTGAAATCAACAATGTCAGCTAATAAGAATATGACTTTATTTACAAAAAGTATCTAGAAGATATAGAAACAGAAAGCAGATTAATGGCTCTCTTAGGATAGGGTATTTCTGAGAAACATAAACTTTAATGGAATCTATGCAATAAAACAGTGAATAAGGTGCTTGCCTTGCATCTAGATAATCAGGGTTAGTTCCTTAGACTCATATATGTTCCCCATGTGAGCCCCAACAATAGTGAAAATGATTTCTGAGTATAGAGCCAAAAGGAAACTATGGGCACAATCAATTGTGGCACAAAAACAAAACAAAGCAAAATACAAAAAATAAAGGAAAACAAATGGCCACAGAATCTCTTTCGGATGATAAAATATTCTATATTATTATTTTTTATTTTTAATGATGTGAACAATGATGCATAGAAAGAGGACAATCACCCAAAAACAGAGTTCTCAGAAGAAATCCCCCTGCTGACACCTTAATTTTGAACTTACAAAGAACATTAAGAAAAATAAAACAAAACCCATGTACAATTACTTTGTCCCTCAAGACCCCAGATTGTAGTACATTATAACATTTCTTAGCAGTACACAAAGCAATCTAAAGCCATAAAATTTATGTAACTCCCTAAACTTGAAGGCATAGTAGTTTTTATACATATTCTATATAATTTTGGTGCACAAATCTTGAATATAACACTAATCATATGCTTCTGTACTTTAGAAGGTGACTTTATGATAATTATTAGAAAAATTAATAAAAGAAACATTTTATTTGAGAAGACAATAAAAGGTTTCTGTCGATTTATAGTAAAATATTAAAACAATAAAAATGTAAAATATTAGAAATATCAATAGAGAAAAAATGTTATCAATAATAGAGTGTATTTATATTTTAAATATATATAAGAGTAGCATAAATATTAATTTGCAAAAATGTAAACAAATGATGCCTTATAATATTAGTATTATATTTAGTGTTTAATATATCCTGATATTTAAATTGCTATAATGTATAAAAAATTCATTTTTATTTATTTAGTTTTGGTTTGTAGTCATGATGCTCAAAACTTGTTCCTGGCTCTGTGATTAAAGATTCTTCCTGATGGTGTTTAGGGGAATCATATGGCATACTAGGATTAAACCTGAACTGAATATATGCAAGGGAGAGGCCGGAGCAAGGGAGAGGCCAGAGCAGTGGTGCAAGCGGTAGAGCGTCTGCTTTGCACACGCTAACCTAGGATGAACAGTTCTAACTCCCAGCGTCTCATATGGTCCCCCAAGCCAGGATCGATTTCTGAGTGTATAGCCAGAGGTAACCCCTGAAATTCACTGGGTGTGGCTCAAAAACCAAAATAAAAAAAATGAATATGTGCAAGGGAAATGTTCCACACACTGTCCTATCTCTTAGGTCAAATAATCGTTTTATTACATAATTACATATTGATATTGCCAACAATAAGTGACTAATTACTATACAAACTCATTCTAATATTTTAAAAAAATGATTGAATTTATAGATGTTTTTTTTTTCATTTAATTATAACTATTTTAATTAGAAACTGGTGATTTTAAAGTAACTGTCAATAGTGGCTAGAACAATAGCACACTACCCTTCAATACTTTCCTTGATATCCTCTGCAATCTAAATGATCCCTTGGCCATGCCAGGAATATTTTATAAGAGCAAAATTAGGAGTAAACCCTAATGAACATTGATAGGTGGACCTCAAAAGAGATAAAATAATGATTAAAAATAACTGTAAATAAATTTTTTGATTGTATCTATAAATTAAAATATGAGCCAAATTAGTTCATTACAATATTTCTTTATCACTGCAATAACATTTGGGGAACACAAAATTATTACAAAACCTTTTTTTTAAATACAGTTACATTTTACAGAACATTAAAAATGGCAGTGTCTAAACTCTTTACCTGCTATTTAGAATGACATTTGCAAGCAGCATAATTATCTTGGAATCACATTCAGAATTTATGCATCTTCATATCAGTAGAATTTTGAATAATTATGGAATTAAATGGTTTAGTATTTAAATATTTAATTTATAAGAACAGTGATATAAATGTAAGCTCTTCTATGAATATTTGTTTTTATCCCAAAGAATAAAACAGAATATATAATTCAGTCTATTTTTATGCTCAAACCATGCAAGTCTAATTTTGATTTAGTTCACATAGGTATTAATGGTTGTACAGTAAGAAAATAGTTTTTTAAAATAGCCTATAGGCTGTTCATATTGAAGCTGTTAAGATTTGAAGTTAAATAACAAAAAAGTTGGGAAGACATCCAGGGAAATCATTATTCAGAAGAGAAGAATTGCTTATTTTAACTCTTTAGAACACTCCAGTACTAATTTTTCATAATCCCTAGGTAATCTGTTCTTGTTATAGCTAAGTATTTTACATCTGATTCCTTTCATTAAGTCCTCCATAAAATTAAGTAATAAGTTAACATAGATTTAGATTAATGACAGTTTTCTTTTATATAGCTCTGATGAATTCCTTGATAGAAGAAAACATTTTATTCTTGGAAGATTTTTATCACTGTTCATGTATAACAATGTAAGGAATATTACAAAGAAATGGCAATTTAGCTGAGAATTTTAGCTCTCACAACTGGTACAAAACTGTAGGAAACCATTTTATGTAATGCTAAAATTTGTTTCATTCAGAGTAAATCTTAATCAATACCTATGTTTGTGACTAAACAAAATTATTTAAAAAATAGCTACACTCATTTTGTTAGTATCACACACTTTGTACGCCCAAGACATCTACAATCAATTACTTGAATGACTTTTTTGATAATTCTGTAGTCCAAACTTTTTTCAAAAATCATTTTCCAGAATATGCCAAAACCAGTGGAGTTGCTTGATTTTGTTGAAAGTATTTCTGCATTTTTGGTCAAATTTAAGTTGGCAGGCATATGGCATTAGATATAAACACCAATGAATAAGACTAGATTTATAGCAGTCAGAGTGATAGTATAGTGGATAGGATTTTTGCCTTGCATGGTACAGAGACCTTGGTTCACCCTTGACATCCCATATGGTTCACTGAGTGCAGAGCCAGGAGTAACCCCTGAGCACTGCCAGGTGTGCCCCAAAACAAAGGCAGAAAAAAAAGAAAATATATTATTTCAAAAATGATAGGTAGCCTAGAGACGCATCGTAGGAATGTTATTTGTCTGTTTTCTTTATTTTTCTTTTGGTGAGAGTGATAACTATATTTTTGTTACTCCTCAATTTCCTCTCAAATACCACTTTTTAATTTATTTCTCCCCATAAATCTGGCACAGGCATTCCTGCATTTGGTAACTATATTATAATACCCCTCTCCACTGATAACATAAGCCCTGATATTGTTTATCAACTATTATATTTGTTGCCTATTTGTATTGGGGCCACACCTGATGGCATTCAGGCTCAGGGAATCATATGGAATATACTATATATAGATTTTTAATCAAATTATAACCTGTTTTGATGCAAAATAAGTTTATTATTATATTAATTTTTGAAACCTAGAAATATGAAGACTATTGTTTTCAGGAGATATAATTATTTCCACTCATGAAACTTAAACAAAGGTTAACAATTAAAGAACCAGCACATGTGTTGCCTTGATACATGGTGCCTGACCTCATGTTACCTGGATTTCCCCTTTAGATATGTATACTTTTGTATTTTCCTATCTTTATGCTGAGGTATATGTATCAGGACTCTCTCAATCCTTGGAGAAGACCATGTTCTCTTGATCTCTTATTCTCTACTTCCCCTCGCTCAGAATTTCCAAAAAAATCTGCTTTTACAAAGGAAGGAAGGAAGGAAGGAAGGAAGGAAGGAAGGAAGGAAGGAAGGAAGGAAGGAAGGAAGGAAGGAAGGAAGGAAGGAAGGAAGGGAGGGAGGGAGGGAGGGAGGGAGGGAGGAAGGAAGGAAGGAAGGAAGGAAGGGAGGGAGGGAGGACGGGAGGAAGGGAGGAAGGAAGGAAGGAAGGAAGGAAGGGAGGGAGGGAGGACGGGAGGAAGGGAGGAAGGAAGGAAGGAAGGGAGGGAGGGAGGGAGGGAGGAAGGAAGGAAGGAAGGAAGGAAGGAAGGAAGGAAGGAAGGAAGGAAAAGAAAGAAGAAAAAGGCCACAATAACAGAGAAAATATAATATCTTAGAAAAATCAACTAACCTATCATTATTATGTA
Source organism: Suncus etruscus (assembly GCF_024139225.1). NCBI lineage: Eukaryota > Metazoa > Chordata > Mammalia > Eulipotyphla > Soricidae > Suncus > Suncus etruscus. The sequence goes on from NC_064852.1 coordinate 37,242,797, forward strand.
TTAATTAACAAGATATTCACTGATGACTAATCAAAATACTAACCTTGAATGGCAAGTCCTATTTGAATACTTCATGGAAAACTATTAGATGCTTTTAAGAAACATTCTGTGAATATTGTAAACAATTGAATATGTGATCCTATCTAAATCAAGAAATTATGTGTACCTGGTTTAAAACTTGTGTATGTAGTATATAATCTTTCAACAAATTTATGTTTTTAGTTTTTCCATGTGCATAAATAATAATAATAATAATAGTGATATGTAAATTAGAAGCAAGTTAGAGTAAACATGGTAGAATTGTAAAGTTTCTATGAATAATGAGGCTTGATCAAACATCCTTGTAAAATCATAAATCAGACTTTGTATTTGGATAATTAGCATATTTTTTCTTTGTGTTTGGAATTCAAAATTTTTTCTTTATTTAAACATCTTGATTACAAATATGCTTGTGATTAGGTTTCAGTCATGTAAAGAACACCTCCCTTCATCAGTGCAACATTCCAACCACCAATGTCCCAAATCTCCCTCCATCCCACCCCACCCCAGCATTTTTTTTTTTTTGTTTTTCGGGCCACACCCATTAGATGCTCTGGGGTTACTCCTGGCTAAGTGCTCAGAAATTGCCCCTGGTTTGGGGGGACCCTATGGGACTCCAGGGGATCAAACTGTGGTCCTTCCTTGACTAGCGCTTGCAAGGCAGACACCTTACCTCTAGCGCCACCTCACTGGCCCCACCCCAGCATATTTTCAATAAAATATGCTACAGTTGTTATTCTTTATTTTTTGGGAAAAGCCTTTTAAAATATAGGAAGTTTACCTCTGTGGGATTCCAAATATTTGTTACAAAATAATTTCTTTAAGAAAAATAATCTTTGAACCATTCACATAGTTCACCAGTAGCTCATTAATTTGAAGCCAGGGATTTTATTAACAGATGATTATACCAAATGTGTTAGTGCTAAAAGAAAAATAAGCTTACTACTCAAAGCTCACATGCTGATGCAATGAATTCTTTTTTAAGATTAAAATTAAAGAAAATTTTGTTTTTACTATTTGATAAAATAAAAGCTTAATAAACATAAAACATCTGAAAAAGTAACATGCAGACCCTAAACACTAAAATAAATACTCAGAAACCATTTTATTTATTTTGATAAACTGTAGATATTTTTTAAAAGTTTGAATTTGTAACTATGAAAAATAAATCTGAATATTGAAAGAGGTTAATGTAATATTTATACTGTCTGTACTTAGTAATACAAACATGTATTTATATAAGTGATGGCAAAATATTAGTGACCTTTATGCATTTGTTTCTTTGTAACTAAAACAAGATCAGATAAAAGTTTACAGATTTAAAAGAGATTTAAACTATCTTGTTATTTATAGTTATTTATATTACTTGGCTTTATTTTTATATTTTTACTATTTGTATTAGATTAACTCCTCAAAACTATTTTTTAATTAAAAATTTTTTTTTTAATTTTGGGTCACACCTGGCAGCCTGATTTGTTACTCCTGGCTCTATGCTCAGAAATCCCTTCTGGCAGGCTCCGGGGACCATATAGAATGCTGGGATTCGAACCACTTTCCTTCTGCATGCAAGGCAAAACCCTATAATATCTCTCTGACACCTCAAAATTATTTTAAATAAGATATCCTATATTATGTGATAAATAGATTTTTATACATATTTTTATAAATATTTCTATTAGTAATGGGATGGAAATAAATGAGTGAGAAAAGAAACAAAATGCTATAACCTGGGATTTTATTTCACTTTTGATTCAAATTTAATGCCTAAAAATTGTTTATTTCTGTAGGCAAAATTAGAATAATACCTTAAGCATGAAAGCTCTTTGATAATTTTAGCTCTTATCTCAGTTACAGATGGAAAAATATTCCCATCATGTTTAATTGATCAAGTGAATTCGTTGTACAGAAATTATAAAAAAAAAAAACTATTTACCTGCATGGAAATCTATTCCCACAGCAAATGAAGTTCCTGATATAGGCATCAAAGCATCCACTTTGTCATTTGGTTCCAGAGGTATTCCTCTGATTCCTTCATGGACAGAATACATAAGAAATGACTCTATTCCTAAATTTGGGAGGAAAGTTCAAAACAAAGATTCAAAGTTAAAATTTCTATTCGAATTATTTTAAACAATACTGACTTATCTCATGAAATATTTCTTCATTATAATAAATTACTGACAACAGTACAGTTGGGAGGTAAGGAAATGAGTGGTTCTCAAAATGTGAGCAATTGTCATAATCTTCTAGTAGAAGATTTAATCTGATTAAAATACTGATTACTTGGCTCACAAAGACTTTAGATTATTTGACATTTTCTATTTAGTTGGTTGGTTTTCGGTTTGGGGGGCTACAACCAGTGGCACTCAGGGGTTATTCCTAGCTCTGTTCTCAGAAATCACTCCTAGGAAGCTTGGAGGTCCATATGGTATTCTGGGGATCAAACTAATGTTGGCCTCCTGCAAGGCAAATACCCTACCCTCTGTATTATTTCTTCTGCCTTGCAATTTGCCATTATTAAAAGTTCCCAAATGTTAACCATGCTACGATCTCAAACTTATACTTGAAGGCACACTGGGTAGTTTTTAAAACATACTAATCTCTGATCTCACAATCATAATTCAGGTCATTGTTCAAAATTCCACCTGTCTTTTTGCTTATATACAACTTTCTTTTAGGTATGAGTTAGATAACTGCGTACCTGAAGTGATAAATTTTCATTACATTTCTCCTGAATTTTTTATCTTGTTTACTTTGAGCCACACTCTGTGACGCTGAGGTGATATTCCTGGCTATGAGTTCAGAAATCGCTACTGGCTTGGGGACCATGTGGGACACAACAAATCGAACCAAGGACCATCCTGGATCAGCCACATGCAAGGGAACCACTCTATCATTGTGTTCTATCTATAGCCCCTCTCCTGAATCCTTTTTCTCACTAAAAGAACACCAAATTCTTAACGTATGTGAATGTTTTTACTTTCCCAGTTTCACAAATATACATTAAATTAAGTAGATAAGTAATTTAACTTCTAACACACAGAGGCTTATCTGTTGTGTTATTTTTTATTTACTTTATTATCATTTGTAATAAATTTCTATTAATGAAAACAAAAAATGACCAGAAAGCTTTATAAGGAAAAACATAATAATTAAAATACTTTCATAAATAACAAACCCTACATATATAAAACTAAGCAGAAAATCATTGTACTAACAATAAACTAAATTTTTAACTTAATTTTTGGTTGCCCCAAATTATCAAAAAAGAAAATATATCAGAACTGTTTTTTTTTTTTTTTCAAGAATTCATACCTTGACAAGACATGCGATTCTTTTGGAGATAATACCCTAAAGTACACATGCAAGTCCTTGTAGTTTCAGATGTTGGCAAACAGAGCTGAGAACATCCACCATTATTTTGTTGGCAGGAATTGCTTCCTACATTGAAGGAAAAATAAACATAAATAACAAATTAAAATGAAAAAGAAAATAATACTATAAAGGGCTTAGACATAGTACAGCAGGTTGGTCTCTCTTGCCTAGCACACAGCTGATCCAGACACAAATAGTCCCCTGAGAACAATTAGGAGTGAATTGTGAGTGCGGAGCTCAGAGTTATTCCTGAGTGCTGCTGGATACGGACATAAAACCAAACCAAATAGTATAATGTAAATTTAATTAAAATTAAAATGTATAAACTGGTTGCTGGGTTTTGTTTTTGGTTATGACATTTTACTTTATTGAATAATTACAACTAGCAAATTAGGTCAAAGTGTGATCTTTTAAAAAAGCAAATTAAGTTTAGTGCCCATTATAATCAATTATGCCAGTAATTTAACTTTTAAGCCATTTTTGATTTCCCAAGAGATTAAATTAAAAATGCTCCCACCACATATCCAAGAAAAGACAACTATGTAATTTGACAGATGTGCTGAAAGATAAATTTATAATTTTACATTATTTTATGTTATGGAGAAACACTAGAAGTTAAGGAAATTTAAAATATTTGAAGTTATATGTGGTCTTCTAGTTATAAAAGTGTAAATGAAAATGAGTAATACTTGAATATTTTCATAAACTATTATCACAATAATCAGCAAACACCTTTTATCCATTTAAGTTTCACCTGATCTCTATTGTTTTATTTTATTTTCAAAAATATTTTCTCCAAATGTGCCAGATCCAAAAAATTGTGAGATTCAAAAATCATGCCATCAAAAAATAGAAGGTATCTAATATTTAAAAGCAAGAATTTATATTTTCCCTACCTAAAACTGTAATTATATATGTAGATATATGTATATGTATACATGTACATACATATCTATGTATATCTGTAGGATTATTGTGGCATGTCCTTGTGCTTAGATCTTACACCTTGGTCTTTCTTAGAAATCATGCTTCGAGGTACTTGGAGCAGAATATCAAACTTGCTTTATTCTTCTGTAAAGTAAGCACCCTAATCTCTGCACCATTTCTCTGGACTCCATAGAATATAGTCTTAAAAACATTATTAGATTTATCTGATTGTCACTCTAATTTTCTTTATTTTGTGTTGAAGCAAAAAATATACTAAGTAATCATAGGTTGATATTCTGTAAAGATAATCTGTTAAACTTTCTAGGCCTGTGTGCTAATTATGCCTGGTAGAATAAAGTTAAGTAATTTATAATTGTAATCAGCAAGTTCATTTTTATTATTCTAGGACATGCAATGCCATTTACTGTATGTTAAAGCTTTGAAGTGCAGTAAATCCAGTGAGAATTACAAAGCATGATGAAAGCTATATATTAAAAGCAGTCTATGGAAAATTAAATATACCAATGCAGCTCATTATTTCTCATCTACTGAATTCAAGATATTCTTATGGGATTTAATTGTTCAATCAAATCTTTCATGAGTTCTGTCATTTCTAAAGTGTGAAATAGTCTCTTCCAACTTGGGAGATTTCTCATTAGAATATGATGTGCTCATTTCCTATAGCTGTCAGTTCATTCAGGGCTGAACTTTAGCATGTACAAAGGCATATTATGATTTTAGTTGCCCTGAGTTTTTGAAATGATCACCTTTATATTCTCTATAACCTAACACAATTATTTGATTTAATTTTTCCTGTTCCCCAAGTTGATCAATAATTCTAAAATAAAATTTTAGATCTCTGACCATATTAATAGTGAACCAGTTAAATCATACTCATAATTTTATATTAGCCATATGCATATTTTATCTTATGGAAGAAATATGAATGCAAATTCAAGTGGTAGAAATTTAAAAAGGTATGCATTTATATGCAGTCTTATTTTAACTAACATTAAATGCAAAAAAATAAATGATTGACAACTGATGCTGAGAAACATCAAACAGTAAAATGAAATAAAGGAACTAAAAAAGTATAGAAAAATAGAGTAGGGAAGAAAATGAATTCCTAAAATGAAAGAAAATTTTGGGTCTCAAATGTTTTGAAACTTTTTCCATCTTCTCCACCAAATTTAGCAAGACTCTCTAGTGTTTGGATGATAAAAACAGACAAGATATAGGCTTGCAATTTGTCGTACAAGACAATTATTTTCTTGGAAATCCATTTGTTACAGAATTTTGAGTCTGATTAGGCTAAAAACAAAATTTTGCACAAATAAGAAAACAAGACTCCTAAGTGAACAGTACTAGCTAGTGGTATTTCACAGTTGAGGACTTCTTGAGCACTAATAGTGTTCCTCCTTGCCATACTAAGACACAAACCTATGATGCTTCTCTGAATTTTATCAAATGTGAAATATATTTGTTGTATTTTCCTCAACTGCACAAGTACATGTTTTATTCTTCATGTATGTAAATAAGCTTTTTTTTTTGTAAAGCTGAATACTATAATCCATCTGCCAACAGCCTTATAGAAGGAGATGAACCCTGCCCAAAGTCATGAAGAGGATTATATAGGGAAGGGACATAGGGAGGTTCTAGCTTTTTGATAATCTTTAAAATGATTGATTATTGTCCCCTTCCTACTGCTCTTTTGTGTTCTTCCCTGATAGGCTGGCTGCCAGGTATACCCAGGTTGCTTGGGACAGTGTTAATGGAAATAGGCTTGAGGAAACCTAATTCGTGGCTTACACCATGTGGTCCTTACAAAATGGCATTCCCCCTTATTCAAAACAGAAGAAAAACCTGCCATGTGGCTTTTACAAAATGTTGCCCCTCTTCTATCAGAACTGAGGACCTTATATTCCCTCTGCTTCTTTTGAACCTGGGTCAAATCTTTGATTCTCCTTCAGGTTCCTCATCCTTGTCCCTACTTATGGGCACATACTGGGACCTTAGCAAAAGCATATTAATTGCACTTGTGCATGCCTGAATAAAACAGGTGAGTAAATTAATTATGAAGGACCTACTAAGAAAATCATCAAAAATGAACAATGGCTTAGCCAGGGCTGATACCAGGGAGGTTCCAGGTTGACTAAATGAACTACTGTTCATACCAGGAGGCAGAATCTTTCCATTATCTCTCTCCCTGTCCTGCAAACTAGCCTTTACTGGCTTCAGTGTCTCATAGATGACCCCTGACTTGTTAGCATAGAAACATTGCTCCCCTCAAAACCTACATCTAGTCCCCGCCTGTTCTGGAGAGCAACTTCATATAGGGAGGCATCTTGTTCTTTTGACATCCAAATAGAAAAATGATATCTTCTCAGAACAGCGTCCACTTTTTGGAAGAGCTGTCTAAATTGCACAAGCAGTGGCAAACACACACAGGGTCAGTCCCTTGGTACACATGGCAAGCCGTGTCCCATTATTTTCCCCATGCAGCTATATTGGCCTCTAGGATCTCATTGCAATAGTCCTTGAGTTCCCTCCAGGGGTGAGTAAAAGGCACATGCCCGTGCCTATATCCCCTGCAGCGTGATCCTCCTCTCAGATCAGGGCAGCCAGTATTATTTGGACCACTGCCTCCATTACTCCCACTTGCTTGTGGCTGAGCTGGGTTTGATCACTTGCATCACATATTGTTCTCCATGTCTGCCAGGAGTGATTCCTGAGCATAGAGCCAGGAGTAACCTTCTAAGCACCTGTAGTTGTGGCCCCAACCAAACTCATACAAAGAAGTAAGCACTTTACCTCTTGTAAAATCTCTATGGCCATTTAATATCAATATTTACTATAAGTATTCTATTAATATTTTACCTATATGTGTAGAGTATTCATTCTTTCAAATAGAATAATTTAAGTGAATTTTTATACACTAAGTTATAACTTCTATATTGGATATTTATTAAGAAATAATAGAATAATGTGAAAATTCAAATTTTATGCCTCAATCTATAGATCTGTATGAAAGCTTTCTTCACAATTGGGAGTTCACTGTTCTGAGTGATCTATGTCAAAATCATACCGAAATAGCTAATTTTATTTTAAAATTCAATGTAATAGTAATGGTTAACAAGTTCAGTTTGAATAATTATATTTCCTATTAAAATGTTTATTTTGCATGCAAGCTTTTGTTAATGGGATTGTCTTAAGTACAGTAACTGACAACTTTTCTTGTAAAAATCATATTTTCATTGCATTTAAAACTAAATTATTACATTTTTTGTTTGATTTTTTTGGAGGTCACACCCAGTGGCGCTAAGGGGTTACTCCTGGCTCTGTGCTCGGAAATTGCTCCTGGATTGAAGGAGGATATGGATGCCGGGGGGATTGAACCTACAACCATCCTGGATCAGCTGAGTGCAAGGCAATAACCCTACCTCTGTGCTACCATGCAGGCCCCTGTTAAATTTATTTTTAAATACCTGAGTTCATTAACTATTCTGTCTATTCTTGTCTATTTGCAATATAAATAATTTTAAAAACTAGGAAAATTCTATTAACATGACCGAAGTAAACTAGACATTTTCTATTATATGTATCTGTAACTTTACTGTAGTTTTATCTAGGGAAATCACAAATTAATATTGTTTAAAATGAAACATGCATTTTCTCACATTTTCAGAATTAAAATAATTTTTTTAATTATCTAAAATATTTAATTCTATGTGTTGTAATATTTATTCCCAAATATAGTTTTATAAAACGTTAAATAGAAAACTAAATTTTATCAGAGTACTATATAAATTTTTACTCAACAACATTTTATATTGAATTTTTGATATTCCATAATTTGTATTTATTGAATATCAATATTTTCTTACTGCTTACATCATCTATTGCCATAATGTAAGTATTAGAAAAAAATGGTTACTTTGGGTTTTTTTGTTTTGTTTTTTTTTTGTTTTTGGGCCACACCCACCTGCACTCAGGGGTTACTCCTGGCACTGAGCTCAAAAGTCACTTCTGGAAGGCTAGGGGTACCATATGCGATGCCAGAAATTGAACAAAGGTTGTTGGGGTTGACTGCATGCAAGGCAAATGCCCTACCACTGTGCTATTGCTCTGGACCCATGAGAAGTGGTTACTTTAAATAAAAATATATTCCATCACTGAAAAGCTAAAGAAATCAACCTGAGTATTAACATAAATTGTGACAGTCACTATGATTTCATAGATAAAATACCCATTTGGACATACGTGTTTGGGAATTACTGTCTTGTGAAAAACCAAAGAATCAAGTCAGCACATCTGGTCGCTTTCAAAATATTCTTTTCTATAATTATTTTTCTAAAATGAGGGCTGGAAGAACCAGTTCATAATATGAAGCTTACCACAAAGTGTGGTGAGTGGCAGTTAGAGAAATAAATATTCTAACATCTAGCACAAAAATGGTAGTGAATGGGGTCTGGAGAGATAGCATGGAGGTAAGGCATTTGCCTTTCATGCAGAAGGACAGTGGTTCGAATCCCAGCATCCCATCTGGTCCCCTGTGCCTGCCAGGGCAATTTCTGAGCATAGAGCCAGGAGTAACCCCTGAGTGCTTCCGGGTGTGACCCCCCCCAAAAAAAAACAAAAAAAAAATGGTAGTTAGTGAGAGAAATAGAATGCCTGTCTCAAATACAGACTGGGGTTGGGGGAGGAGGGAGATGAGGGGCATTGGTGGTAGAAAGGCCGCAATGATAAAATGAGGTATTCTTTTCTATAACTGAAACCCAACTACAAACATGTTTGTAACCATAGTGCTTAAATAAAGATATTATTAAAAATCAAAGAAAAGATTCCAGAGCAAAAGTTGGCTCATATTATTTATAGAAAAGGTAATCAGAAACTTGGTCTGAGAAAGTATGTCTCTCAATTTGTATCTCTGTCACCTGATTTCTTAACAAATTGCACACACACACACACACACACACACACACACAACACACACACACACACGTCCCTATCAATATTCTTTCTGTTTGCCTTTGCAAAATAAAATATATTCAATATAATGTGCCTTGATATATTTACATGTTTTTCCTGTTTATAAAAAGGAATTATTTTGTAGAAGGAATTATTTTTCCTCCTATTAAGGGATTTTTCCTAATGTCATGGATCATAAAGCATAAACTAAAAAAGGATTAGCCTGTGTGGGACTGTCCTGGCTGGCATCTCTAATCTAACTGCCATTTAGGCAATGTGACAAGTCCACCTATGTAAACCATCTGTTAGTTCTCTCACTCCATTTCACTATACAAGCAAGAATACAAAAGAAAAATTCTTGGAACAAATGATAGATTTGTTTTGAATATAAAGTTTTTATGTTGACACAATTCATCAGAAGTCCCTTAGTCCAATTCAGTGCTTTAATGTATATTAAATAAATTTTGCTGAGATTTTTATTCTTATACTTTTATTCCCAATTAAATTGTCTAAAGATCAGACAATTTAAGTTTTATTTAGAAACATAGCTAATGTTTTGAAAACTCATAAAGCACTCATGTAAAATTATTTCTTCTATTACATTAATTAGTATTTGTTTTTTCCCATCAAAAACAGGAACTTTCAATTATTGAATTTAGATGAAGAATGTTGATTATTCAAATGCGACACAAATTCATTATAGTGTGACTTACCTTGCTGTGCTTCTTTATCATACACTTTCATATGAACAATCCCAGATGTCTTATTTCGTAGGACAGTGGGGTTTCTTCCATCTCTTTTGCTGCATGTTCCCAACTGAGCTAAGCTTTGGTCTGCCCACCAGAGTTTTTTATCTACAAAATGAAAGAACTATTTTTAAAAGACAATGTTTTTAAAATAATGTTAAAAAAAAACTATTAAACTATAACAGATTCTATTTTTTGTCCTACTTTAAAACTGTTTCTAAGAATAGGAGTAAAGTTTTCATTTAAAAATAAAAACTACAGGGCCAGAGCAATAGCACAGCTGTAGGGTGTTTGCCTTGCAAGAGGATGAACCAGGCAGGGCTTTGGTTTAATCCCCTGTATACCATATGGTCCCCTGAGCCAGGATAGATTTCGGAGTGCATAGCCAGGAGTAACCCCTGAACATCACTGGGTATGGCCCAAAAAGCAAAATAAAAAAATAAAAATAAAAACCACAGTTCTTTGTTACAATTAAAAGTTTATCTCCATCCCTTATTACATTTAGATATTCTCAGCTCAAACTTTTCTTTTCCTTAAAATATATAAAACATATGAATTATAATGCAATATAATATTTTCGTTATTTATATATGTGAACTGATCACATGAAGTTAGTAATATATGACATCTAAAGACCAAATAACTTTGAAAGTAGAATAACTATTTTTCTTTCATTTTCTGCCAATTTAAAATCGTTTTATTTTTTTTTTTTTTGGTTTTTGGGCCACACCCGGTGACGCTCAGGGGTTACTCCTGGCTATGCGCTCAGAAGTCGCTCCTGGCTTGGGGGACCATATGGGACGCCGGGGGATCGAACCGCGGTCCGTCTCCTAGGCTAGCGCAGGTAAGGCTTACCTTACCTCCAGCGCCACCGCCCGGCCCCAAAATCGTTTTATTTTAAGACATTGCATTTTCCACTGATGATACAGTGCTTGTAAAGTGCAATGTTTATTTGTTTTTCCTGTGCACATGATGTCTCATATTCAAGTATCAAGAATGCCCGGTTATCACTATAACTTAATTGTCATGGAATTGCTACAAATTTGGTCCGTCAATGTTTTGTGTGTGGAACAATGCTATATGTATATGCCCAGGCAGGTTTAATCAACCTCTTCAATGGTTGCCCAAAGGAGGCACCTCCAGATGGGGGTGCTCCAGCACCAGGTAAGCCTGCAGGCATTCCTCTGGGCATGCCCCCAGCACTCTATGCAGCTTGGTTGAAGAATTTCTCCAGCTCTTTCCGTTGATGTTCAAATTCTTCCTTCTCAGCAGTCTGGTTCTTATCAAGCCAGTTGAAGAATGTCAAGAATCTTCTGTTTGTCTTCACCATTAATCTTGCCTTGTAGTTTTTCACCTTTAACAGTTGTCTTTATGTAGAAGGCATAGGATTCCAGGGAATTCTTGGAAGACACCTTATCAAGCTACTTTTATCTTCAGATTTGTACTTCTCAGCTTCCTGGACCATATGCTCAATGTCTTCCTTACTTAACCAGCCCTTGCCATTAGTGATGGTAATATTGTTCTCTTTTCCTGTACTCTTGTCCACAGCAGAGACATTGAAAAGACTATAGACATCCATATCAAAAGTGACCCCTCAATCTGAGGAACACCTTGGGGTGCAGAAGGTATGCCTGTGAGTTCAAACTTGCCAAGCAGGTTGGCACGCCTTCATTAACCTGAATAAAGCACACCAGTCTGCTTGTCAAAATAGGTCGTGAAGGTCTGTGTCTGCTTGGTAGGAACGGTTGTATTGCGTTTGATGAGGACAGTCATGACAACACCAGAAGGGAGAGAGAATATAATACCTAGGGAGAGAGAAGTAAAATCCCAAAGTAGCAGATCTTGAATATTTTCAGACTTGTCACCAGACAGGATGGTTGCCTAGACAGCTGCACTATATACTACAGCCTTGTCAGGGTTGATGCTCTTATTCAATTCTTTTCCATTGAAGAAGTCCTGCAGCAATTTCTGAATCTTGGGAATGCAAGTAGAGCCACCCACTAGGACAATGTCATGGATCTGGAACTTGTCCAGCTTGGCATTCCTTAGGGCTTTCTCTATGGGATCCAGGGTGCCCTGGGACAGATCAGCATTCAATTCTACAAATCGTGCAGGGGTGATAGAGGTATAGAAGTCGATTCCTTCATAAAGTGAATCAATCTCAATACTGGCATAGGTGCTGCATTGTAATATATCTTCGCTGTTAACTTTGCTGGGTATTTGTGAATCCAAGAACAGTCCCCAGAATGAGAAATTACTTCCCATCCCCTTGTCCCCTTTCGGGGAAAGACCTTGGTAATATTTATCCGCAGCAAATAATAATCCACACAGACAAGAAGGATAGGGTGTAAAAGATTGGGCAAAGAGAGCGAGAGAATCCTCCTGCAGCCGGCAGCTTTCGCAAAAGGACCCCTCTCCCCTGTCCATCAAGCTATTTATTGCCAACTCCACAGCGCCCCTGGAAGGGCTAGGTGGGGCAATAGTCACAGAACAATCCTAAGGAAACACTTTTATATACAACAATTCCAAGAATAATCTTATGGAAACTTTTTCATATATTACACTGCAAGATGCTCTTAGCTCACTAACTCACAAGCAGTGCGAAGACAGTGCACAGCAAGCTTGTTCTCATTGATGTCCTTCTTATGCTTTCACTTCAACTCAGCAATAAAATAGTTGACCATCGGGTGTCAAAATCTTCTCCTCCAAAGTGAGTGTCTCCAGCAGTTGATTTGACCTCAAAGATACCATCTTCTATTGTTAGGATTGACACATCAAAAGTGGCACCTCCCAGATCAAAGATCAATCCGTTTCTTTCTGCTCCAACCTTCTTGTCCAAGCCATAAGCAATGGCAGCAGGAGTTGGCTCATTGATGATCCTAATTACATTGAGACCAGCAATGGTTTCAGCATCTTTGGTAGCCAGATGTTGAGAGTCATTAAAATAAGCAGGTACTGTAGCAACAGTCTTGGTAACAGTTTTCCCAAGGTAGACTTCTGCAATTTCCTTCATCTTTGTCAGAACCGTGGAGGACACCTCTTCTGGATAGAAACTCTTGATCTCTCCCTTGTATTCTACTTGGATCTTGGGTCGGCCTGCATCATTCACCACCATGAAGGGCCTGTGTTTCATATCAGATTAGACAACAGCATCATCAAACCTAGGTCTAATTAGACATTTGACATAGAAAACCATGTTGGTGGGGTTCATCGCCACTTGGTTCTTGGCAGCATTGCTGATCAATCGCTAGGTATTGGTGATGTAGACGTAGCTGGGGGTAGTTCGATTTCCTTGATCATTAGCAATGATTTCCACGTTCCTGTGCTGGAAAACGCCTACCCACAAGTAGATGGTCCCCAGATCGATGTCAACTGCAGATCCCTTAGACATGCTGGCAGCGTGTAAGCAACAGAAACAGGACTCCTCAGGGTGGGTGGCAAGTTCCAAATTACTATTTTTGGTTTTGGGGTCACACCTGGCAACGCTCAGGGTTACTCCTGCCTCTATGCTCAGAAATAGCTCCTTGCAAGCTCGGGGGACCAGATGAGATGCCAGGATTAGAACCATGATCCTTCTGCATGCAAGGCAAATGCCTTACCTCTATGCTATCTCTTCGACCCCATTTTTTCAATATTCTCTCCAAAATTTTGTTAATTAACACTGCTAATATATTCACAGCTTATCTGTATGGAGACTGTGTAAAATGCTACAGACATAAAATAGCATTGAAGCATTCATTATAGCAAAAATCAGACACTTATTGTTAGGCCTTTCAATTGCCATAGAAATTCTATGATGAGATTGTTATCATTTACATTTTCATAGACAGAGATTTTTGATATCTCCCTGTAATCCACAGAGTAATGAAGTTTAATTACCTTAATTAAATTGACACATGTGACCTTTCTGTATCTGTGATTATTCATTCTTTCTGATTATATGTTGAATATATTTGACAAATGTAAGGAAGTGCAATGATGCAATAGAAAGATGTGTTTTTCCTGAGTCATAGACTGATTGAAGCTCCAGTTATAGAACAAATACTGATTTCAAAGTTTATGGGGTTAACCATATTTCTATTATCTTGCTCAAGACTTGGAATTTAGTTTTCTGTCTCTTTACATACAGATATAAAATTTTTATTAAAATACACATTGTTCGACTGGTTTCTCCAATTTCTTTTCTGTTTTACTTTACATCTGTGCATTTAACAAACAATAGTTTCTTACAGGCAAAAAAGTAGAAACTTTAAACAGTGATTTTATTTAAGGTATAACATCTAAAGCACACTGTGACCATGTGTTTCCAATAATTTTTACTATAATAAAATCAAACATTTAGATATGTAATAAATAAAAATAAAGTCATAATTGAAACAAAATGAGGAACATGTAAACAATCTGTAAAAATATTGTTGTTAGGTCCAGAAACCAAAGCCCCTCTGGGGCTTAAATCTGCTCTGACACCAACTTGTGCCAGTTATAAAATGATATCCTGACAATGAGGAAATGGGAACAACTTGATCTAAAAGCAGGTTGTCCCACCTCACCAGCCAACAATAAGGCATTCATAAAATAAGATAGAAGAAAATGAAATGTAAGTAAAATACCAATATAAACAATCCAGTGATGAGTATTACAAATCTATAACAGGAATCTTTGGATTTCCCACCTTTATGTATTTACAAACACATACACATCACCTACAAGTTTTAATATCAGTCAAACTGAAGCATTAATACATGTCTTTTTAATGTTGATGTTACAAAAAGAAAATTTTCTACTAGCACTGTGTTAGGAATAAATGTCATTGTGTAAAAGAAAAACACTGACAAAATTGTCTGAATTTCAAGAAAATTTTTTAACTTTTTTATAGAATATCATGTTTACATAAAAGAACAACTAACAAATGGCTATTCAAACATGAGGTTTAGCAGATGTTTTCTCAAAAACAAACAACATGGAGAAAATCAAAGTTGAAAGACTGACAAAGCATAAATAAAAGACTTGTAAAAAGCCATCATATTAAGAAAGTGTGTATTGGTGAATGAATAGACAGATCAATTGAACATAATAGAAAGTAAAGCAACAGTCTCCCATGAATATAATGAACTTATCTTTGACAAAAAGAAAAAAAGTAACATAAAGGAGCAAAAATCTAAAGTAGTGAATCAAATGGATATTTTCAAGCAAAGTATAAAATCTAGATATTACTCTTTCATGAAAATAATAACTCAGCATAGTTAGAGAACTAAATGAAATATGTTTGGTGGTGAAAGAAGACACCTACACTGACAGAAAGAATCACCCCCAGACTATAACAAGAACCATGGGAAAAATGGAGAATAGCTTTAGGGAAGTAGAAAAAGTGGAAGTAGAAGAGGAAGAAGCCTTAAGTAGAAATATCCATATATAAAAATCTTTCTGAAAAATATTTTAGAAAGAAAATGTTGAGAATACTTAATGGATTCAAAGAATCATTGAAATGAACAGCCAGTAAGACAAAGGAATATATGAAATTATATGAGACTATATGAGAGTAGAAATGAGAAAACAAGACTCAGAAATATCAGAATTAAAAATGATTGTTCTGTGGATAAAAATTCAATGGAAAGACTAGACAGCAGTTTAATATCTGCTGAGACAAAATCCGTGAGCTTCAAGATGAGATGCATAAACTGTCTAGGCAAATACTCAAGTTAAAAAAATAATCCTGGGGCCGGCGAGGTGGCGCTAGAGGTAAGGTGTCTGCCTTGCAAGCGCTAGCCAAGGAAGGACCACAGTTTGATCACCCAGTGTCCCATATGGTCCCCTCAAGCCAGGGGCAATTTCTGAGCACTTAGCCAGGAGTAACCCCTGAGCATCAAGTGGGTGTGGCCCAAAAATACAAAAAAAAAAAATAATCCTACAAAGTAAATGTTCATCATACATGAGAAATTTAGGATGAATTCAAGAATAAAACTTAAGAATCATTAGAGTCCTGGAGGGCAACTACAATGAAAAGATAACAAAGACATCAGTGCTGAAAAGTTCCTAGAGCTAGAGAATATATTCATCCAGATCCAAGAAGTCCAAAGAGTACCAGATGAAAGAGATCTAAATATTTTATTTAGACTCCAAGACATATCCTAGTCAGAAGAAACAGAAGTACTTTTAAACAGTTGCAATGAAGCAAACATAAATATGATAACAAAGCAAACACATAAAAGAGAATTACAGATTTATTTACTTGATAAACACATATGCAAAGAATCCTCAATAAAATACTATTAAATAGAATCATCAAAAAAGATCATATATCATGACCATATAAGGTTAATACCAGGGCTACAAGGATGGTTTAATATATTAAAGTCAATCTACATGATAAATGCTGGCAAAAATAATCTTTAGTATTATGTATTTAGTATTAGTATTCACGTAATATAAAAATTAAGGTGCTTGCTTACATTCTTGTATATGTCAACTGTTCATTTTCTTTGCATTGCACAAAGCCCAATGGCACAAATCCAGGTATAAAACTGATTACAGTCATGCGTGACATAGGCAAAGAAAAAAGAGGGAATGCTGGTGGTGGGGAGTCATTAATGTAATTATAAGTATAAATACAAAAAATTATAGCAGAAAATCTTGAGAGCAATTTGTCCATAATAAAAAAGGAAATTAAAAAAACTCTAGTAGATGGGGCCGGCGAGGTGGCGCTTGAGGTAAGGTATCTGCCTTGCAAGCGCTAGCCCAGGAAAGATCGCGACCGTGGTTCGATCCCCCGGCGTCCCATATGGTCCCCCCAAGCCAGGGGCAATTTCTGAACCCTTAGCCAGGAGTAACCCCTGAGCATCAGATGGGTGTGGCCCAAAAAAACAAAAAAACAAAACAAAAAAAAACTCTAGTAGAAATGTCTGTGGAGAAAATAGTGCATTAAAGCTGTCAGTTTCCACAGTATTAAGTCAAATACAATTTCTAATGCACTAGGAGATAGTTCAAGCATTAGTGAAATGTCTGATATACAAATATTTACATTTGAGATTCTGAATTCTAATCCTAGCATCATATGGAATCATGAGAATCACTACAAAAAAATTACCAGCTTCCTTGCCCTCACCATACTACTAGGGGGCAACAATATAAAAACAAATATCCAATG
The DNA here is from genome assembly GCF_024139225.1 of Suncus etruscus. NCBI lineage: Eukaryota > Metazoa > Chordata > Mammalia > Eulipotyphla > Soricidae > Suncus > Suncus etruscus. Next base: position 37,259,996 of record NC_064852.1, read on the forward strand.
TTTTGATGACTATTATAACCAAGATATACTGGAGAACAATTTGGATTTATGGATGGGGTAGAGAGTGTGTCAGAGGGTATTTTTCTCACTAGTTATCTCAGTGATTAATTATTACCAAATAACTCAAATAATTCAAAGCACTAGCTTTGTCTCACAGTTCACTTAATATCAAATTCACAGAATAAACTATACAGTAGGAATCTCATTATGAACTTCACATTAAAAATAAATTTGCTTTATATTTGCCATGGATTCTTTGTAGACTTCTTTTATAACTTAAGTTTTGTGTCTGTCTCAAATTATTTTCCATTATTTAGTCCCAAAATGTGAAATATAATAGTTTGTTATAGTGTATGTCTTCTGAATGAAACCAGCGACCTTATAAAAGACAACGCAGAGAACTATCTTTTTTTTTTCTTTGGAAAAAAAATAAAAGAAAATAAAGAAAACTCTGTGAAGGTAGGTGTTTACTGGGCACTAATATTCTAACATTTTGATATTGAACTTTCTGATTACCAGAACACCGAAAAAACTTTTATAAAATTTTGCTATTATGTCAGAATAAACTATGTATTCTCACAGTAAATGGTATCTGTTCATTACAAGAATTTAAAACTATTTTTCTCTCAGTATTTCCATGGTGTTTTACCAAGTGAATATTATATCTGAATAATCCCACTTAATTACTCATTTTCACACGTATTTTTCTGCTCCACTCATACACTACTGCTCAGTTTGGACATATACCATGTATTCTCATGATCATCATTGCTGAGTTAATACAAGAGCTATTTTTCCAAAATGCTAATCTGAACATTTCACTTTGCAGCGTAAGTGGCTTGCCCTTGCCAAGCTCTTATCACGACCCAAACACTGTCTATGCCTTGATGGGATACCTACTTCATTTTCTATTTCAGATTTCTTACTTCCCTTACTGTTTTATGTTCCAATAATATTAAATGACAGTTGATATGTATCTCCTTCAAAAATATATTCACCATGCTGTTTCAGCAATATACTCAAAATATAAAAATAAAATAAAATATATTTATATATAAATAAAATAAGATATAAAAATAAAAAATAATTCACAATATTTAGAAATATAAATGTTTAAAATGACTGAGAATAAGAGATATTTACCAGTGAAAATTAGTCTATTATTTGCAATCATATAGAAACCATTATATTTTTACATCACATAAACTGCAAATCAGGAACGCCTTTCCACCTGGACTATGAGGTTTACTTGCAGATATCTGTTAGTTTAACAGTTGCTCTTTGATGCAGGAATAAGCTCTCTGCAATTTGTTTGAGGCTCTGTACAAAAATGTACTCCTTATAGCGGTGATAAAACTGGACATTTCTTTTCCCTGCCATCGTCTAGACATTGACTTTTCCGTTTTTCTTAAACAAGTATTTGGAGGACAGTGAAGGGATGATAGAAAATCTTGTTCAACAAAGCTCAGAATTTTACTTTGAAGACTTGGTGACCTTGAACCGATAGATGTGGTTCTAAACTCTTTCAATTGAATGTGATATTATGAGGCTTGCCTCATTGAGAGCTGAGGGCAGCCAGGAGTTAGAGGGAGAAAAACTTGAGAGTGGCAGGAAATTTAATTTCTAAGTTGATGGCTTGAATGTCTTGCCAGTGACCTAGTATCTTTGTAATGATGAAAGAGAAAATAACAGTGAGAGGGAGGATCAGTTGACAAAAACTAGGCAGTACCTAAAACTGTTTGCTGAGATGATTGGAAAATACAAGTAGAATTTATTTTATAAAGATTGATGTTATCTAAATTATTTTCTCATTAGGTAGGAAAAGAGAAGAAAAAAGGTATATTAGCTAACAAACTATTTCAATATATTTGAGATACCAGGATTTCACCCTTCCTCTCAAAACTGGGATGTCTCTGCTGGGGGCTGCTGTCGGACAAGACTCCTGTGCTGAATGAACCCTATCCCCTTGGAGGATATGGGACCCCCCCAAGCCAGGCCTTCACAGCAAGGCCAAGCAGCAGCGTCCCCAGTAATTTGGAGAAGGAAACAAGTAGCCCCTCTCATGGCCATAAACCAGACTGTGCAACTGACCTTCTTGCACTGGGATCCTTTCTCATCAATCCTCATTTCCCAAAATGTGTGGGTGTTAGTTTACCCGTGGAACAACTGAACTTGGTTTACCATGATACCACAATATCATAATTTTAAATTGTTCCTGGGAAAGGAAACGGAATGCCCAAGACCCACAGGATAGCACTCCATGTGCTTAACTCTTCATAAAGTGTTATCCTCCTCACCCCAGCCAGAATGTCAACCAACCCCCAAAGTGAAAAGATAGATTCTACATGAGAAAAACTACACTCAGCTACTATTGACTCTCTCCAAAGCCCCTCTCCCTTAACCTCCTTCTACCTTAGACTTTTGCTTGCTACTGGATTCAGTGGTTGAGAAACCCCACACTAGAGGATACTCCCTGATATGTGACTGCTGGGAGCCCTCTTCCCTAGACTCCAAAAACTAACTAACAGGTTAAAGCTGGGTTCCAGATCTTACCCCTTCCCCACCTATTTCAAAAGACTTAAAAAGTATATACACATCTTTGAATATTTCTTTAATATTCCTTCAATAAGCATAACCATGACCAAATATTTTCTCATGTAGTGACAATTTCCCCCATCCTCGGATCTGTTTAGTTAGTACAAAATTCTAGTAGTCAAGTCTTTGTCTAGAGGCCATGTAAGAAAAAGGTTACAAAATAAAAAGTATTATAAAAATAAAAAAAACTTATTTTGATATATTGTTACAGTTTTATTTCATGACAGGAACAAGAAAAATTGCAAAAATAAAAAAAAAGAAAATTTTATGGGGATTGTTGATCTTGATACCTCGACCCCCATATGCACCAGTATTAAACAACTTTTATATTTCTTCCTTTTTGCATAGGCACATTAAAATGGGAAATGATTACATTTGCAAACAAGTTCTTATCTAATAGAGGTGGGAGCACATTTTAAACTGCTGTGGAACCTTACATCCTGAATTCCTGGCATAGTGACTTGGCTTAGACTTCAGCTGATCGGACACTGACCATTCACCCCTGAACTGTGGACACCGTCTGTGGAAACAAACATGGTTTCCTACACCATCACCAGAAATAAGAACAAGGAAGGCTCTATTACCATCATGACATTGACTTATTCCAAAGATGGTACATATGACATGATGACAACCTAGGAACAGCAACAGTCTGCTTTTAGGGCAGGATTCTCTGCAATGCTACCTAATGGTGAGACAAAACCAGAAGACGCCATACACCATTCAGCCTTCTGGAGGACCTCTACAGAAACCAGGATCTATAACTTCAGAAATCCGAAAGCAACAACTGTGATGGTGATGAACTGTTTCTGGAACCACAGAGAATGTTGAAGGGGTTGGACAACCTAGTTGGCCTGGAGCCTGGAATTTGTCTTATGCCAAAACACATGAGGGGTGAGGTTTCACTGTTTTTAGACCAAAAATTTCTTCTTCCAATTTCTTCCATTGCCGTGCCTATGCAAACAACAACTGACACACACACACACACACACACACACACACACACACACACACACACACACAACATTCTTTTCTTCTAGTCTATCTACTACCTGATTTCCCCCCCACAAAAAAAGCATACTAAAGCTTCTACTATTGTATTTACGACTTGATTGAGATACAATAATTGTCACAAATATAACTGCTAATGAACTCTCATTTTCTATTTTCAGTTCTTTATTTTTATCTTAGATTTCCTATTTTCTTATATTTCTTGATAACTTTGCTTCCTGTTATCCTGAAACAAATGTATTATGATCAATTATGTCAACTATGATACATTGTCTTTTAATACATTTATTAAAAAACACATTTGTAGTAAATATTAATTTTGTATGGCAGTTAAATTTAATTGGATATAAATATTTCCTTTTTTTCTTTGTTTTTGTTTTCTGGTCCACACCCAGTGATGCTCAGGGGTTTACTCCTGGTTATTCAGTCAGAAATAGCTCTTGGCTTGGGGAAAATATGGGATGCTGAGGATCCAAGGAAGGTCTGTCCTGGGTCAGTGGTATGCAAGGCAAATGCCCTACCGCTACGCTAAGCTCTGGCCCTGGATATAAATATTTGTAAAAACTTGTAATTTTTTTCTATTTCCCATTTTTATTTCTCACATCATAGGTTAATGTGTATTTACAAGTATTTATTATTTTTTCAATCATAATCCCCAAACACATAAACCCCCCAAAAAAGAGAGTGTTTTAATCATCCTTTTAGGGATAATCAAAGTTTATAGCGATACCATTTGAATTAATCTAGAAATCTATATATTTATTTATTCAGATCATGGAATAGAGATAATAATAGAGATACTAGAGATAAAACTTCTCTTGACAGAGTTTATCCTACTAACTCATCTGGTAAATATCTCCAGTTGCAGTTCTGTAAAAGTTTTACTTGAAAATTTATTACTGTGCATTGTTTTTGATCATATAATCATGCTATGGCATTTTATTGTGACACTCCCTTGATGAACTTCAACATATATAAACTTATTTGTAAATGAATTTTGATAGATGTATTATAGTATACATTAGAATTGTTTTATTATTGTTGAAGAGCACTACACTGATACTTTCACCAAATAAAAAGAACTGTCCATCTTTTTTTTTTTCTTTTAGGCCACACCCAGCAACACTAGGAGTTACTCTGGTTCTGCACTCAGAAATCACTCCTGACAGGCTCAGGACCATATAGGATACTGGGGATTCAACCTGGGTCAGTCACATGCAAGGAAAAAATGGCCCTACCCACTGTTCTGTTGTTCTGGCCCTAAAATCATTTTCCTTTAATATAAAATGTCCTCACTTGTTATATGGAAAAATTCAAATCTTTTGCTTAAATATAACAAATATTTAGCCAAGTGACTTTAATGTTAAAGATGATAATAGATCTATTAAATAACTATTTTAAAATTGAAAATGAAATTTGAATATATTTTTTCACACAGATAATTCAGTAAAATATTTTTTACCAACTGCATGGGAATTTGTGTGTGTTTCAGAATAATAGAAATTTAAGTTATTGTTCTAACATTTTATGCTACTAACTTCATAGCTTGTGAAGGATTGATATCCCCAAATAAGCATCTTTACAAATGAATTATTTACACCGAGAACTTTCAAAAAGTTGCCTTTTTGAAAGGAGATTTAAATTAATATGGTTTCTGTAGCAATAGTGGTATTACCAAAGATAACATTTTCAATCCAGGCACTTAGTTTTTTGTCCTGACAATAATTTTTTTTTACTTTTCTAATTTTTTTTAAAATTTTTTTTTTTTTTTTTATTTAAACACCTTGATTACATACATTTTTTTTAAAATTTTAACCAAAAATGTTCTCTTATCACCTTCCTAGAAAATGTCTTGTCCTATTTCAGTTCTTAAACTTTATCATTTACCTTAGGTAACTAAACTTCAATCATTTGACAGTATTTATAATTTTTATGCCTTTGTGTGGTTCCTAAGTAAGCCTATTTAGTTGTCTTCTCATGTCATTCTGTCTTTAATACAGGGGAGTATCAGAAATGAACCTAAGAGGATGACAAGAAAATCATTTTCCCTCCTTATACTGATTACATATATTGCATAAAAGCTAGATGAGATTAGTTCAACACTTGATAATGGAGAATAACAATGTTAATTGCATTTGTGAACACTCCAAAGGTGATTGCTAAGTTTAAGTCAGACATAAAATGATGTATTGTGATGGAAACAGTGAAACATTAGAGCTTTCTTTTATATTTGTAATGATGGCAAACAAATGAAATTAACATTAAACAAATAACAAATTATTTGAGTGTTAAACACTTTAGTAGCAAATCATAAGAGAATATTTTCTCTTGTTCTAAAGTTGTCTCTAAGTAAGTTATGCATAAAGTTATATTTGATTTTGTTTTTTTAACTGATGAAAATGCATCACATAGTTGGCATAACTGATTATAATTCAATTGTTTCAGGAAGAAGAAAAGCAACATGATTAAAAAAATATAAAAGTGAAAGAAAAACTAAGTAATGGGAGAAAAAGGAAAGAAAATGTTCAGTGGCAAGTATATTTTTGAAAATTATTATTGAAAATTCACCAATGAAATCATTAAAGCATTAGCAGAAAGTTTAGTAACCTCTTTTTTTTAAAGGCTGAGAGTTAAAAAAAAATACAGTAAAAACGGTGTAGGTGGCACTTGTTTGCCTAGGCCCAGCAAAATATGGGGGAAATGGAAGGGAAAAGCCTTGGCCTAAATACAAGGAGATCTTACCCCTAAAATATTCTGGAATAAGACCAACTCAGGGCTCTAGGCCTACTAGGTTGTCTAACCCCTGATTCATTCTCTGTAGTCCTGGTAAAAGTTTTTCGTAGATTTGCTTTTGTTGGTGTCAGGTTTCTGTAGTTAAAGATTCTGGTTTCTGTGCATCTTCTTCACCCAAGTCAGAATGATGTTGAGCGTCCTCTAGTTTCACCTCGAAGAGCCCTGCCTGCAAGCAGGTTGTTGCTGTTACTAAGTTTTCTGGTTGTTAAGAGAACCCTCTTTGGAGTAATTCCATTCCAGGACTGCGGTAGGGTCTTCCTTGGTAGAGGCTTTCTTCCTGATGATGTTATTGATAATTGTGGATGTTTCTGTAGATGGTATCCATGGTTCAGGGGTGTATGGGCAATATCTGTTCCTATGAAGTCTGAGCCAAGTCATTATGACCATGTTCAGGGTGTAAGGCCCCCACTGCATTACACAATTTGTGTTTCTATCTCTATTTGATAAGAACTTGTTTGCATATTTGATATTTTCCCATTTTAATGTGCCTATGCAAAAAGGGAGGCAATGTCACAAGGCATTATTGGCGCATATGGGGGCCTAGGGAACAAGTTAATCCTGGTAACTTGGCTCTAGCATGAACTCTAAACAGAGAGGCTCTTCTGACAGAATTCCCTAATGAGTAGAAGAACAACAACAAATAAACAACAAAAAATAATGGGTGAAATTGTCACTATATAAGAGAATATTCAATAGGAGTTATAGCTGTTAAGGGAATACACTTAAGATATTCAAGGAGATATACATGTCCCTTTTATCTCTTTGGAAATAGTCAGGGAATGTTAAGGCCAGGACACATTGGATTTATGGTTCAGATATACAATACCTCTTTTCCACCAGTGTGTCTGTGTCAGGGATCCTTGTCTTCTTCCTCCTGTTCCTGTTACACTTCATTTGCTTTTTGGATTTTGTTGTTATATTTGTGTGGGGGATTGGAGGATGCTAAATCTATTCAGGTATTACTCCATACTCTGCTCTCAGGAATCAATTCTGTCTGGTTTAGAGGACCATATGGGTTGCCAAAAATTGAACCTCGGTAAGTTGCTTGGAAGGAAAATGCCTTTCCTGCAGTTCACTGAGGCCCTCCCACTGCCTCATTATGCTTTACCCATTCAGGTTATTTCTTAACTTATCTAATAGTTCAAAAGTCCAGCTTTTCAAGTCACCTTACTTTGATGCTTTTGCTATTTATTTTCAAACTCTAATTAAAATGGCAAAATAATTGCATAAAGTAAAAAATGAATTTTAGATATAAAAGATTGTAAAATGTCTAATATATTTACCACATTTTTTTATTAAAAGGGCAACAGAGGCAATATAAAACAATCACATCTCTATTTAAAAATACTTTTTCTGGATGCAGAGATAGTACAGGTGGAGTGGTGCATTCATTTTATGTAGCAGACCCCAAGTAAGTCCCTGACACTTAGTAATTTACATTATAGATCCAGGAAACGTTGCTGAGCATTACTGGGGCTGATTTAAACAATCTCCTATGATTTCATTTTCAGATTTGATTCTTTTTCAGCAATATGACTATGACCAACATAGTTGACTTATTTGAATCTTTTTTCCTGAGATAAATAGAAATAAGTTAGTCAGCAATATACACAGAGAAAACAATCACAGTTTTGATGTTCTTGAACTAAGGTAAATTTGTGATGATTTGATTTTTCTATTTATAATAATGGGGCCATTCTTTCACTAGTAATTATAATCTAGTTAAAACAGTTCTATAGTATAATTTGAAATTGTTATATTTATTCATTCGGTTAGAAAATTAATATTAAAAAGAGCAATTGGACATATTGGAATATATTGGAAGATGTTGATTTATGGTGACAAAAATTGCTGGAATAATTTTACATATAGTTCTTTGGAGATTTATCATAGTAATTCTAATGTAAATTGTGATGGGCTATTAGTTTTCATTAATGGTGGTTTGAGTACCTAGAGAAGACAACTATGTACTATACTTAGTACTGGGCAAATTGCCTGAATATATTTCATACATTACTATTACTTTAATGAATAGTGTTATGGCAATTAGAAGACTGATGGCTTAGAAAATTTAGGTGGATATAATTGAAGTTCCTCGAACTAGGTGACATTGATCAGTGTACATTAAAAAGTTATTTAACTGTTTTTAAAAGTACAATTTTAACGTAGAGTGACTTACATAGAGTAATTCTATAGTGAATTTAAAGCAAACTATTTTATATACTTAAATCACATAACTGAAATACAAGAGTTGAAATTTTTTCTAAAATGTGGTTATAGATACATTTTACGTGACTTATACCACTTCAGCCTTTTAAACGACATATAATTTGTTCATTTTTTCAATATGTTTATATTCTAAAATAGAGCATGCTTACATAACACAACCAGGTATATGCAGACACCAATACTCATAATTTACATAATAAAGTTGTGATGAAAAATAACATTTTCTTAGTACCTGGAAAGAAACTAGAAAATCAGTTTCTGATTTGTTTAAAGGCTCTTAATTAGAATTTTGATCATGTAGTTTGCTGTAACGTGGTTGGCACTGGAAGGTATGTTGAGTAAAGTAAGTCAGAAGAATAAAGCCAGAGTGATCTCTCACTCTGGTATAAATGAATGAAGAAAATAATATCATAGAGTGGATGCCTAGAATACCCTTGACCCCAGAGCTTAGGGAAGAGGTGAGAAGACAAGGAAGTAAATGAAAGTGAGAAGATTAGAAAGGGAAGTAATGGGGAAATAGATTTGAGGCATTGGTTATTCTGATGATGTGGGGGAATAGTGAAACTATAAATCCAAAGCACAGACTCAACAATACTGAAAGCATGAAACATAAGCTGTAACCATCAAATTTTGTAATGTACCTGTTAAGGTACCAGGCAGTGTGATGTGGTGTTGTTGTTGGTACTGGTAGTTAAATTGTAGGATAGGAGCATTGGTAGAGGGAGTAGACACGTACAGGTATTAAATCTGATATGCTTAAGACTCAACTATTAATAAATTTGAAAATCAAAGTTCTTAAAGTAAAACTTAAAAAAATAGGCTTCAATTAAAAATATGTTCAAGCATTAAAGTACGTGTTTAGTTGATTTCTATTAAGTAGTTTAAAAATTATATGATCTGTAACCTAAAAATCATGATATTGCCCAAATTGATCATTTTAAAATAAGTTAATACATAATTTCAAATAACAATATAATGCAAATCACTCACACATTTAATTTTAGAACATTTTAAATAAAAGTGAAAATCAGTAGTTTCTTAAAAGTTAAGTGTGTTCTAAATAACTATAATTATTTTCATGTGACTGATTTTATGGTTTATTATTTCTTTAATGATTAGCTAGACTAGCTTGAAATAATCATATTTACTAAAAGCTTATTTTTATTAAAACTCATAGTCATTAATAGCAACTATTGTATATAATAAATTGGAAATAAAGTTAAGTACATGGAGCATAGCTAATTTCATCAGCATTAAACATTTAAAACTCATGAAAACTAAATGCTTTCTCATTAGGGAACTGAAGTTATTGTATATTACTACTTTTAGCTCACATTACATGAATAAGTTAACTATAAACTATAGTGTAGTTGCTAACTAAATAACAGCTATGAAAAACATTTGAATCAAAACATTTCATATCAGGTATATTATAAAGATGATAAGAGTTCCATGAAGGTGAAAGGTAGTTGGACACTTACAGCATCTTGCACATGCGTATATATGTATATAAATACATATAAGCACATATCAAACTTTATTTTCTCATTCTATAATAAAGCATATAAAAATAGGCAAATAATCTATTTGGATTCTGTATTATTTCTTATATATGTTCTTTACCTAAATTCTCAAATGACTCTTTTTCTTCATTTCTGTGGATTTTCTCAACTGATTTTTCCAAGTGAAAATTATTATTGACCTTGTTACCTAAGGTGAATGTTTCAGACTTTTGCTGTCCACCCAACTCTGAATTTTGTATTTGTTTGTTTGTTTGTTTGGTTGGTTTTTTGGCCACACCTGGTGATGCTCAGGGGCTACTTCTGGCTATGCGCTCAGAAATCGCTCCTGTCTTGGAGGACCATATGGGACGCCCGGGGATCATATGGCCTTTTTCGCTCTGCACCACCAACTCTGAATTGTTATGCCCATTTGAATTTTCTCTAATAGTGCCTATCTCAATCTGAGAAACTTTATATCACTTGTTCATTTTCTTAGACATTCTTTTTTTCCACAGATTATATCAGCACCTAAATAATAGATTCACAAACATATCTATAAGCCGCTGTATTACCTGATCTAAAAAAAATGTATCTGGGTCGTGAGAATCCCTTGATAAACCACTAAACTAAGTAAATTAATCATAATTGGTACCTAAGAGTAGACTGTTTGCAGTAGATACAGTAGAAAGTTTGCTTTGTTATACTCTGGAGAAGCCTGTACTTTCACTTGAATCTTTATCTCACTCTTTCTCTTCCCTCATATTAATTTCAGTGAATTTCTTTAGCAAAACTATTTTGCTTCATTAAAAAAAATAAGCAAATACAGAGAAAGTATTTTTTCTTTAAATTATGTGTAGAAAAAAAAGCCATTCTAGGTTAGCTGGATAATGCAGTAGGTAAGACTGCTGACTCAAGTTCAATTCCCAAATAACATATAATTCACCTACTAACATCAGAAGTAATGTGAACACTGCATTAAGAGTAACCCAGAGAAATGACAGCGTTACCCAAATTAATATATTCTTTTAAAATGAAGAAATACTTTCTCTGTAGACTATTCTTATTTCCAAACAATTTTATAACATTATTTTAAAAGATTAAAAATATTTAAAGGTTTAGTTATTGGGTTTTATTTATAAAAACAATTTTCATTGACAATTTTCTTTTTAATTTATCCCCAGGAATGGAAATAGCTTCAAAAATATTTCAAAGATAAAATTTTGCTTTTTGCTCAAGCATGAATGGAATAAAAGCAAATCAAGAGGAGAAATACAAATACTAGATAGTGTTATTTATAGATGACATAAGATAGACCAAAGCAAGAGGATAAATTATATACTTGCCTAATTTTTGTGTCTATTAGTATCATTGTGTGTACGTTCTGAGAGCAAATTATATCTAAATAAAATGTACTCAGGGTACAGAAAAATACATAAATGCATGGATTTTAAGAAATATCAATTTTGGGCTTTTTTCTGGGCTTCTAAAATTAAAAAGTCAAAAAAAATATCTATTTAAAGTGAATATAAGTGATTAAATTATAATATCTAATAAAGATTTTTCAAAACACCTATTCAGTTTGCTTTTGTTTGGGGGCCATACATGAAAATGTATAGGACTTCATCATGGATATATGTTCAGGGATCACTCTTGACAGGGCTCAAACTGGTTTGCTCTGTGCAAAATATGTATCCTTCCCACTCTACTACTACTTTGCCCCACAAACTACCCATTTTCAGTTAAAATACATTTTAAAGAATAGCTCAAATAATTAAACTATCATGTTATTTTAATAGTTGCATAATATTTTATTTCAAGACATTCTGATATATTTGGTTGAAGTTCTATAATTACCTTTAAAACAAAACTTGAATATATTTGCATCATATTTATACTAAAATGTATACTTTTGAATGCATCATAGCATATGACTTAGTCCAGGGGTCTTCAAACTATGGTCCGCAAGCCACATATTGTATTTATTCCCATTTTGTTTCTTCACTTCTAAATAAGATATATGCAGTGTGCATAGAAATTTTTTCATAATTTTTGTTTTTACTATAATCTGGCCCTCCAGCAGTCTGAAGGACAGTGAACTGGCCCCCTGTTTAAAAAGTATGAGGACCCCTGACTTAGTCTAACTACATCTGTAAGACAAACTTAGAAGAATCAAATGCTTTAAATTCCAGTAATCATAATTTAAAAGTTTGCTAGACTCTACTAACTGCATAATCTTGAATGATTAACTAAGGTTAGCTGAGTCTCAGATGGGTCTCCTGCAATAAGTATGGCTAGTCGCATGTCTTTTATAGGATTGCTTTGAGAAGAGCATGAGTTAAGTTGATAAATTAAATTCTAAAATATTTCATTTACATTGACTTTCGATTATTATCTTTGAAGTGATTAATGATGTTTGGTTGAGCTGTGAAAGACTAACTTTAAGAATCTAATAAAATTGAAACACCTAAGTTTTTGTTTTGTTTTTGGAACTTATTCATTTGTCTCTGTGAGTGCATATATATAAAAGTGTTTTATTTCCTTTGTAAAAACAGATCTATGAAATCTTTCCTTGTATTTAATGTAAATATTCAGATGTATTATCTTCCATTAGTGATAAAATATAATTTACATCCATACTTCATTCATGTTCTTCCTTCTCAATTTAAATCATTTTATTTATATCTTATGTTAATATTTACTTCAATAAATATTTAAATTCTACAATATAGTTATGGTTGTGATCAATTTACATAAACATTTGCTTGCTCCAATTGAAAATATATTTAGATCACTATGGCAGATGTTTTTGTGTATAAATGGTGGTTATTTTATTTATTCATAGTCTATTACTTATTGAAATGTACTCAGTGTAAAACCCCTTGCTGGGTTTCATAAATGATGTATCTGTGAATAAAATGTAGTTCCAAATTTTTGAAAAGTGAAATATATTTCCACATTGGAAAACAAAAAATTCTTCAATAGAAAAATGCAAACTTCGGGCCGGAGAGATAGCATGGAGGTAGGACATTTGCCTTGCATGCACAAGGTCGGTGATTCAAATCCCTGCATCTCATATGGTCCCCTGAGCCTGCCAGGAGCAATTTCCGAGCATAGAGCCAGGAATAATCCCTGAGCATTGCCCAGAATGTGACCCAAAAACCAAAAACCAAAAAAAAAAAAAAAAAAAAAAGGAAAATGCAAACTTATTCCCACTGAGGTTAGTTGGAGGAAGGATGATATTTCTCTCAATAGAGCAATTAATGAAGTGAAAAGACTTTAATAAAGCAGGAATATTAAAGGGAAACAAGTATCTCAAAACAAATACTGGGTATCACAGTGCTTGTGTGTATTGCACCTGCATGACTGACAGGACATCAAATAATCAGTTATGACATAAAATGTTTTCCTTTTAGTGAAAATAGCACAAAAAATTATCAGAGGTTTAGGTTTTCTAAAATAGTATTAACCCAAATATTTTGATCAAAGAGAAAATAAATTATTAGTAGGTGCACTTTTGGGAAAGATATGGATAAAAGACATATTTAGGGTATATTGTGTAGGTTTCTTTCAGACACTTTCTGTATAACAAATATCAAAGGTCTGATTGCTCAGACTGAAGCAGATAAAGAAGTCAAATCTATTCAAGTAACTAAGACACAATGTTTTGAGTAGCACACATTATTAAAAGAAAAAAAAGACAACAATAAGTAAATGCATAGCCAAAATGATAAAAGTAGAAAATCTGGTAGCAGAGAGATAATATAAGTGTTAAGTTGCTTGCCTTGCACTTGATTAAATGTATTCTCAGCACTCATACAGTAGCAGAAGTTATCTTTGAGCAGAGAATCAAGAGTAAGTCCTGAACACTGTCAGTACAGCTGAAAATTCACTTTACCTCAAATGGGAAAATTTGAAGAGAGAAATATTGAAGATTTAAAGGAAGTAAAAGGAGGAATATTTCTCAGGAGAGCCAAAAAACAACCTCTTTTCATATGTGGGGGAGAAACTCTGATTAGAAAAAAATGCACAATAACAACACTTGATGTGGATTTACATGAAAAAGAAGAAATTACTACTTAAGTATTAATATTGCTAAGAACTTTCAGACCTGCAGTCATGTTATAAGGTACTTTATACTAGATTTTAATATGAGCCTTTAGTGTTTCCTCTAAGCTCTTATTAGTATTACTTATTTTAGTAAGACATTTCCAAGACTAAAAGCTAGTCATTTGCCATCATTTACAATGTTCCATAGATGTTGTGACAACTTGTCATAATAATTTATCTTAAGAAATACAAAAAAGTTTGATGTATTTACCAGCTAATTTTCTAGAATTTTTATCGCACACATAGAATGTTGAATTGATATCATTATGTTTAAATTATATTATAAATCTGAGAAATTAATAAGAATTTCTCAAATTGATTCTGTATTTTTAGTCGTGATGCCAAATAATTTTTAATGCAATAAATATATATTACAAATAAGGAAAACTTACAGAAAGAACTTAAATCATATCTTCTTTTTATTTTAGTCACCAAGAAGATTATTACATTGCAAGTACCTCATTGTATAAAATCTAGCGAAAATATTTGCAACACGTAATCCAATAATATTAACATATATTTTTATTAGAAAAGTGAATAAGATCTTCAGTGATATTTAGGCACTTCTGAAAGCATTTTCATTTGATAGTGTGTTGGGAATTTCCTCAAGAAATTATAACTTTTTAAAATTTTGTTAAGTGAGTTTATGAAGACTAATTTTGTTCATTATGAACAACAAATTTTGTTGTTACATTTAAACCATAAAAGATAAATGATTAAAATGTTTTAAACACCACTTTAACTCAAATGTGCACAAATAAACAAAAGTGACCTTTGACTATAAGGCTGAGGTTGGCTTCTAACAGAAAACTGACTGAAAATGTACATAGAATAGGCCATTTTTCTTTTTTTATATAATTAATTTATTTAAGAACTGTGGTTACAAAAATGTTTATGTTTGAGTTTTAGTCATAGAATATATATATCCTTCACCAGTGCATATTTCCTGCTGCCATCACCATCCTTAGTTTTTTTCTGACCCATTCTCCCCAGACTATCTGGGGCAGGCATTTTACTTTTCTTTTTCTCTCGCTGGCTCTCTGTCTCTGTCTCTGTCTCTGTCTCTGTCTCTATCTCTGTCTCTCTCTCTGTCTCTCTCTCTCTCTCTCTCTCTCTCTCTCTCTCTCTCTCTTTCTCTCCTCTCTCTTTTCTCTCTTTTTTTTGACACTATAGTTTGCACTATTATTAATGAAGAAGTTCCATGCATGTGACTTTATCTCCGTACAGCAACCAGTTTCTCTCCAGAGTGATCAGTTTCAACTGTCATTGTCACAGCGAACCTTTCAAGATCGCATTCACCACTCTTTGTGGCAAGCATCCCATAGACTAGCCCTCCTGCTCCTATCTCTTTTATGTCTAGATATTATTTCCATATATTTTTAAATTTTTCTTATATTACACAAATGAGTGATTTACTCTGTCTGTATCTCTCCCTCTGACTCATTTCATTTAACAGAGTGATTTCCATTACCATCCCTAAATAAATAAATTTCAAGATTTTATTTTTCCTAACAGCTGTATAAGGTTCCATTGTGTAGATATACCTATTTCTTTATCCACTTGTCACCAAACATTAGTTTGTTACATTTGCAATTTATATGAAAAAGATCATATTTTGTAGAATAAAAAATTAGGTTAAAGTTTAGTAACTGTCCTAGATTCACAGCTAACTAGTGAACATAATTAATTAAAATATATTTGACTAATAAATGTGATGATTTTAATGCTCTCTGGAGTTTCGATTTATTTTAAAATAGTAAATTATATAATAAAGGTTTTATAATTTTATGTAAAATATATATATCAATATATTATTCCCTTGATATTCCATTAGAACTATAGCATTACTATAATGCAATAACTATAAGCAAATATTATAAATATAAGTTTCAAATTCATTTTTATGCTAAAATGACTACTATTCGTATTACTGAGACATACCATCCTTGATGCTTTGAATTTTAGTATTAATTTCTCATTCACAGCAAAATTGATGGATAACATGTTAACAAGAATAGGCTCTGTGCTCAGAAATCATTTCTGTCAGACTCAGGTAGGACCATATAAAATAACAAGGGTGGAACCCAGGTTGGTCCTGGGTCAGCAGCATGCAAGGTAAAAACCCTACCACTTTGCTATTACTCTGGCCATTGTATTCTTTAATTAATTGGATCCTTAGTTATGTTATTTATTAGTTTGTATTGGTTTTACCCAATATATTAAAATTACTTTTTATATTTTTTGCCCACACCCCTCCTAAAAACACTTTTAAAAATATGCAGTTTGTACTGATTGTGATTTTTTTTGTGGCTTTTTCTATTTACAGGAATTAAACTTAATTTTTAGATTCAGGTGAGTAAATGTGCACAAATACAATAAAAGAGTCTTGTTAATTTTAGATAGTTAAATAATATGAAAATATTTATTTTTGACTGATAAAAATTATAAAGAAAATACTGCTAAAAATTATTAACTTGAGACAAATCCTCTACCATATTAAAATATATGGATAGAGAAATAGACAGATAATTCAAAAATGTCTTCATATATGTAAACCTATTGCAACAAATATAGTGTATTCTGTCCTTTTTTAGCAAGAAAAAAGTTCTGTAAACAACACACACTTCTTCAAAACTTTAAAATATTGGAAAAGGTTTAGAATACTAGTAGAACAGGTAAGACAATTGCCTTGCATGAGGCAAACCAAGCATTGAGACCCAGAACCTATATGGTCCCTCAGCACAACCAGGAGTGTTCCCTAACTTGTAAAAATATGTAAAGAGATTATATGGAGACTTTGGCTTACATCTCAGAGTGTCAACAATTTATTTCTGGCTCTGTTTTAAAAATTTAAACTTGCCAGTACTTGGCAAATCATGCAAGTGCTGGGAAATACTAACTTGCAAGACAAGTGCTTAATCCCTATACTATTTACCTGGCTTCAGTACAAACTCACTTTTTAAAAGTGTATTTACATAAATTTCGATGTGATTTTCACAATTATGTGACACAGGCAATTAACTATGTAATCTGAAGTTTTTTAGCTTTAAATAATTTAAGAGAGAAGGAAAATTTAAGTACTTAACTGATGAATAAAATAATTCTTTCGCTCTCTCCTCACAGAATTGTCTGATTTTTGATACTAGTATCCATATTATATATTTCTACTTCAGAAACAACCATATTGTCTGCATACAAAGATTATAAAAAATTCTGAACTGAATGTTTTTATATTTAGTAGACCTTTTAGTAGACAAACGCTTTAAATAATGCCTACAATACTTATCCTTAATTAATTTACTTGGATATTTTAACCTAAATGAAATAAAATGAGTAAAAACATCATTTCACTATATTCAGTATAATTCTTTATGTTGGTGCTTGGCAATCATTAGGTGGAAAAAAATCCTTTGGATTGGTCTTTTACCCTACCTGTCCTCTAACCTAGGGTGTGATCTGAAGCTTCCCAATAAACCGGGGTCTCAGGGGAAAAACAGTTTGTGGTTTTGGTTTTTCCATGACTGAGCTGTCTGCTTTTTAGGGTTGCGTGTGGAAGTTTCTGAATTTTCTGTATTATCGTGTGCTTTCAGACCCGAGACCCTCCAATTGCATAGGTTTGGAGCAAGAGGCTTCCGCTTCACATTATTTTCCAGAAAACAATTCACTCAGATAGTCACTTACCAGCGTCTATTTATAAATTTCATAGTTATGAAAAATTATTAATAAAACAAGTATTAGCATTTACATTAGCCACAGGAAATATTTAAAGAAGTAAAATATTTGTAATTTTTAAAAATAAAATACCTGTTCTCTAATAACCTTAAAATTACTTACTTATAAATCCATATAAACTTAAAATACATATTCAAATTCACTTTTATAATAGTTAAAATTCATAATACATCACAGATTAAAATATTTTGTCTATTTATAAATAAATTATACACATCATCATGAGATACAGTCACGAAATGGTTCATGACGGAATTTCAGTCTTACAAAGTATAACACTCTTCACCAGTGCATATTTTCTGCCAACAACGTACCATTTTTTCTTCCACCCTGTACTCTCTCTCCCCAGTCTGCCTGTGGCATAATTTTTCTTCTCTCTCTCTCTCACTCTCTCTTTCTTTTCTTTTTACCTTTTTGACATGTAGTTTGCAATTATTAAAGGGGTATTACATATAACACTTTATCTCCTTTCAGCACCCAGTTCTTGGCCAAAGTGATCATTTCCAACCATCATTATCATAGTGTCTTCTCTACTCTTACTGCATTCTGGATTGTGTGGCAAGCTTCCTTGCAACTGTCAACAGTACTCCTGGCCCTCATTCCTATTGTCTTTGCATATTAATACCATTCTATTATATTATTTTAATATTCCACAAATATGTGTGTTCATTCTATGTCTACAACTCTCCCTCTGACTCATTTTGCTCAGCACTATATTTTCTATGTCTATCCATGTACAAGCGACTTTATTTTTCCTCACAACTGTGTAGTATTCCATAGTGTAAATGTACTATAGTTTCTTTATATACTCAAGTTTTGAGTTACTTTGTTTTTTTTTACAGATTCTGGCTATTATGAGTAGGCTGCCTTGAACACAGGAATACAGATGGCTTTTCTACAGTGTGTTTTGTAGCCCCTATGTGTTTTATAAACATATATTATACATATATTTATTTACACACATATTCTGAGGAGTGGTGTTGCTTGGCATATAAAGCCTCAATTTCTAGTGTATGAGGAATATCTACATTATTTTTCTAAAAAGGCTGGGACAATTGCCATTACCATCAGCAGTATCTACATTGTATTTTTTAACACATGATATTTTGTGATTATAAACAAACATTCAATTTTTTATTGTTTATAATTAAGTTTGACAACTAAGATTCTGTATAAATTATCTAATTCTTTTACAGCTAACCTAATAGGAACTTTAAGCCTTTTACTAAGTAAAGGCATTGCAATCCTTGTGTAAAATAATTTTTACAGACATAAAGTCTTTATAGTATCCTTAATACATATATTATAAAATTTCAAAATATTGTTTTTAAGTTAAAATATAACAACATTTTAAAATCAATACAGATATTGTTGACTAAGTTTTTCCTGAAAAGTCATCAACTTCATCAGCTTTCTATGTATTTATTGTCTGGCACTTCTTTCTCAGAAGATTAAACAAAAACAATGGCAATGAGGGTCAAATAAGTAAACTATCTACTCCTACCTAACCATAGAAACATTAATTGTAAAAAAAATAATTTCAATCATTAAAGAAAAATACTGTGGTCTTTTTTTCTATTTTCTATATGAGTTAAGCATTCTTTATATGAAAATTAGCTAGATTTGACTTCATTGTAATAAATGAAAAGACTTTACAATGCAGTAGAGCACAGAAAATCGTCATAAAATATTACAAACACAGTAAACAAAGAATCAATAATAGTAAGTTGCTATTTCATGTAGCACCAAGTCTTTCGTATGTATATTCTTACAAGTCTGTTGACTAAGGTTAAAAAAAACCAGAATTGTGCATTGAATATGCTTCTGGTTTTTAGGAGCACAATAACTTTCCTCTGCTTTTAACTGGTCATCATTAATCAGTCTCTAATCAATAGAAAGCATCCTGACTATAGAAGCATTTCACTTACCCATGATGGTTAGGGCTGTAGCTTTTGTTAATTCTTCTTTCATTGACTCTATTACTTCTAAATTGCCACCATCCATGTTGCATCTATTTATGGTTCCATTTCCAGAACTGATCCAATAAAGCTTGTTTTCCACATAGTCTATCGATAGACCTGTAATTAGATTATACAGCTTAAATAAAACTGTTGCCACTTAAATTCTAATAGTCACCTAGTACTGGATTTGAGAGGAAAAAATAACCTGCAAACTCAAGTCTTTCTTAAAACATAAAATACAGCAAATTGGGAATTAGATGTAAAATTTATACCATTGTTATATTGTACTTTAGTTGACAACAAATAGGTTTTGATTAATGCAACAATTTTGTGACATTTAAACAATGACTTTCATCAATGAATAAAAAATCTATTTAAGTCTTGGATATTACATTTTAAGATGATTTCTGTTTGAAAGTTAATATCTGACCTCTTTATTTTTTAAATTAATATACTTATTTAAACACCTTGATTACAAACAAGATTGTGGTTGGGTTTCAATGTAAAGAACACCCCCCTTCACCAGTGCAACATTCCCATTACCAATGTCCCAAATCTCCCTCCTCCCCACCCCACCCCACCTGTACTCTAGACAGGCTTTCTACTTCCCTCATTCATTCACATTGTTATGATAGTTCTCAATGTAATTTTTTCTCCACCTAAATTCATCACTCTTTGTGATGAATGAGCTTCATGTAGTGAACTGAGCTGAAATTTCCAGCCCTCCTCTATTTTGTCTCTGAAAATTATTGCAAGAATGTCTTTTTTTTTTCTTAAAACCCATCGATGAGTGAGACTATTCTGTGTCAATCTCTCTCCCTCTGATTTATTTCACTCAGCATAAGATTCCACGTACATTCATGTATAGGAAAATTTCATAACTTCATCTTTCCTGACGTCTGCATAATATTTCATTGTGTATATGTACCACTGTTTCTTTAGCCATTGATCTGTTGAAGGGCATCTTGGTTGTTTCCAGAGTCTGGCTATGGTAAATAGTGCTGCAATGAATAGAGGTGTAAGGAAGGTATTTTTGTTTTGTGTTTTTGTGTTCCTAGGGTATATCCCTAGAAGTGGTATAACTGGATCATATGGAAGCTCAATTTCCAGGTTTTGAAGGAATCTCCATATCGCTTTCCATAGAGGTTGGACTAGACGGCATTTCCACCAGCTTTGGATAAGAGTTCCTTTCTCTCCATATCCCCGCCAGCACTGATTGTTGTCATTCTTTGTGATGTGCGCCAATCTTTGTGGTGTGAGATGGTACCTCATAGTTGTTTTGATTTGCATCTCCCTGATGATTAGTGATGTGGAGCATTTTTTCATGTGTCTTTTGGCCATTTTTTTTTTTTTGTCGAATTGTCCGTCCATTTCTTCTCCCCATATTTTGATGGGATAAGATGTTTTTTTTTTCTTGTAAAGTTCTGTCAGTGCCTTGTATATTTTGGATATTAGCCCCTTATCTGGTGGGTATTGGGTGAATAGTTTATCCCAATTAGTGGGTGGCTCTTGTATCCTGGGCACTGTTTTCTTTGAGATGCAGAAACTTCTCAGCTTAATATATTCCCATCTGTTTTTCTCTACTTCCACTTGTTTGGAGAGTGTAGTTTCCTCCTTGAAGATGCCTTTAGTCTCAATGTCATGGAGTGTTTTACCTATGTGTTGTTCTATATACCTTATGGTATCATGACCTCTTTAAAATAGTCACTACGAATTATAATACTATTATTGATAGGGATTCATGCATATATTCCAAACTCCACATCTTCCACCATAGTGTCAATTTTTTTCAACATTTTTCTCTAAGTTAGTATCTGAACCCCATCCCCTGTCTTCTTGTCATGTAAGTTCATTTATGGAGGCCAGAAATTACACTTCTCTGTATATAGATCAAGGACCCAAAAATTCTTTTCTGAAAAACATTGAATTCTGAAAACAAAAGCACTGTTCAGGAGAGTTGAAACTCTAGAAACAAATGAAGTGGGTTGAAAACTGGTTCTGTTTTTTTTGACCACCTTTTTAATCCATT
Organism: Suncus etruscus; assembly: GCF_024139225.1. NCBI lineage: Eukaryota > Metazoa > Chordata > Mammalia > Eulipotyphla > Soricidae > Suncus > Suncus etruscus. The sequence continues at coordinate 37,281,955 of NC_064852.1, forward strand.
ATTATGTATGCTTCATTACATGGGAGAGGTAATTCTGTGTTTGAAACTTCTTTTGGGTGACTTTTCTTAACACTATATTCTCAAGTTCCATTCATGTAGCAAAAATTGCAGTTTCCTTTTTCCAGTCATCTGCTCTTGGGGACTTGGATTGTTGATAGATTTTTGCTATTGTTAATGCTGCTGCGATGAATTCAGGAATGCAATGTCATTTCAAGAAAAAGCCTTTGGAGTGAAAAACTAGTAGTAGAATCTCACTGGACCATATGGAAGCTCAGTTCTAATTTTTCTGAAAAATATCTGTATAGTTCTACCCAGCAGTTAACCAGTCAAAATTTCCAACCACAGGGAATTTAATTTTTTTCCTTCATACTCATATAAACTTATAGTTTAGTTCTTTGTGATGTCTGTCAGTATAACTGGTGTGAAATATACGGATTAGCATCTTCCTGATAATAATGGGTAAGAGCACAGTTTCTTGTGCTTTATGAAAACATGAGTGGGGCATTTAAATTTTCTAATCAGTAATCATTAATAATCATTTTTCAATCTTATATCTTGCTGACTTGACTTTTGAATCATTTCCTTGGTTTAAAAGACAGTACTATAAAAGGTAACTATAAAAAAAAACAAAACTCTGTAACATATAGGGTCTAGAAGTAATAGCTCACATAGTTACCTTTATATATAAGGGCTCATGGGAGAAGTTATTTTCAGGACTCAGAACGCCCACAAAAATATCTATGTAGAAAATATAACATTTTAACTGACCATATTTCTCTTTTTGCTTTAACTACAAAGAAACTGAAGAATCAAGTCCATAGACCTAATACTACAGAAATTATAAATGAATTGAATTTAGCACTTTCCAGACTTCAATGAATGAATTAATTTTTGTTTGTTTTGATCATACAAAAATTATTCTCACTTAATCTTTCTGGGAGCCTATATTTAAATTTTCTTGATCCCATGGTGAAAAATGATAGTGCTTTTATATTAAATATGCATAATTCAAATTAACATATAGTCAAAGTTTTCTCTTTCACCTAATATTTAGACTGAAAGATTATGAACATGTATACACAAAATAATAAACACAATCATTTAATATACAGAACAAGGATATTTTATGGGAAGAATTCACCAGAAGCTAGTACTATACATCTTGTTTTTATATGGACTGCTTTTTATTTGGGGTAAGAACTGTGTCATAATAAACAATTGTATATTATTTTCTCAATCTAATGTCTACAGTAGAGAAAAATACATGATTATTGTGTGGTTTTTGAATTATTCATGAATTTATTAATTCATTATAAAATTTTAAGTTGCCCTCAAGTATTCTGTCACTTTCTGCCTTCAACTGCTGAATACTTACTTCCTTAATGACTGGATTTTTTGTTTTCTTGCTTTTTTTTCTGGGTTTTTTTTGTTTGTTTGTTTGTAGACTATACCTGGAATTTGTCTGGCTCTACACTCATGGATTTCTCCTGTCAGGCCTTTAAGAATCATAAGTATTTTGGGGTTTGAATTTGTGACAGTTACTTTAAAAACAAGTACATTCCCCCCTTAATTTCTCTTTGGTCCTTAAATTTAAAAATATATTACTTATATCAAATATCAATAGGACACAATACAATGATTTAATAGATCTATATGGGATAATACTACTTTATATTTTTTCTGAATAATTTAGTATTGTTTTAAAATTCAGAGAAAACAAAAAATTTTATGAGTTGTAATTTTTGTCACTTACTTCTATTGTTCACTGCTAAAAATATACTAGTCTGATGCCTCAGTGTTCTTGTCCAAGTTTATTTAGAGGTGTACACAACCGATTTAAAATATTTAAAACATTCATTTTAATGGAAGAAAAGATTGTTAAATTCATAAGTTTAAATATTGAAATATGTATATACACTTATAATTTTAATATAGGTGCTTTCATTACAGAAGACATTGTATCATTAAGTTAATTTGTCTTAAAATAATGAATAGATAATTAATTATATAAGAATTATTTTTTAATTAAATACTACAATAAATTTTAAAAGATGATTAATATTGTTGTCAACTAATAGTCAATTAGATGCAGCTGAAACTTCACAGCAAATTTAGATGTCAAATTAATAGCTATAGGAAACCACCAAATAGGAATAGGTTAACAAAACCAGTTAGTTATATATGAAAAAATATGTAATTCTATCTGTATTATGAGTTCTTAAATGTAAATGGCTGAAATAAAAACAAAAACTGTTTTTTCAAAAAGGCTATATGACTGAAGAATATACAATTAATAAAAACTCAGTTTTTCAAGATGTATATGTAGATATTTTCAGGGCCACACCTGGAAGTTCACAGGGGTTACTCCTGGCAGTGTGCTCAGAAATTACTCCTGGTAGCCTTGAGTGACAATATGGGATGCTAGGTATTGTGCCTGGTTTGGCTGCATGTAAGGCAAACACTTTCTCAACAGTGCTATAGCTCCTGTCCATAAAAATTATTTTAAAAAAAGATAAATGAGAAGCAGTAAGCAACAGAAAAATTCTCTTCCTGCCCCCTCCCAAAGTGTATATAAATATAACAAAATTAAATTACAAGTATTAACTATTATTTGTTGTTTTGGGTTTTTGGAGAGGCGGTCACATCTGGTGGTGTTCAGGGTTTACTTCTGGCTCTATGTTCAGAGATCACAGCTTGTCATATCTGGGGTACTATGAAATACTGCAGATAGAAACTGGGTAGGCCTTATCTAATGTAAAATCCCTCTTCCCCTGAAGACTGTAGTCTTTTTCAGTGACAAAATTAAGAGGAATCTTCATGGCATGCCTTTTCAATTATATCAGCATCTTGATAATAGCCTTAGTCCCTGCTTCTTTCCCTTTAAAATCTAAAATATTTTCCTTTACTGTACCATTAATGTACAAATACATAACACTGTTAAAATGCTGTGTAAACGTTATTCTAAACATTTCTTTAAGTAACTCTCAAGTGATTTTCTTCTTCTGAGTATGCAGGATAATAAAACTAATTCATTTTTGCTAATTTATTTAAATTCTAGGTTTCTAGACCAAAATGGTTTTGGAGGGTAAAGGAAAACAGCTTTCCCTTCTATGCAAAAATGTGTACTACCTTTGCCATAACTGACTTCAGTGCTTTCTCTTCAATTCAATCTGCTCTCAAAAGACACTGACAGCATATAGAGTTAAATAACTAATTTCATGTATTGCTTGTCACATCAATATACAATTTTAGCACATTCTCAATCTACATACTGTAATGACATATATATCTGATATATATGATATATAACTATCACTCTAAATATACATATATATGGGTAGGCCATATGTATACACACACACACACACACACACACACACACACACACACACATATATATATATGTACCTATACATATATATAGAGAGAGATATGAGGGGGAGCATACTTTTTGGTGCTTAGGCCTTACTTCTGTATCTGTGTTCAGTTATCATATCTGGCAATGTTAGTTAAAATTAGGGCCCGGAGAGATAGCACAGCGGTGTTTGCCTTGCAAGCAGCCGATCCAGGACCTAAGGTGGTTGGTTCGAATCCCGGTGTCCCATATGGTCCCCCAAGCCTGCCAGGAGCTATTTCTGAGCAGACAGCCAGGAGTAACCCCTGAGCACCGCCGGGTGTGGCCCAAAAACCAAAAAAAAAAAAAAATTGAAGCACCAAGTAAGATATAGGAGGGTTTTATTATGCTGCCATTATTTTTCATTGTCTGGCAATTAATATGCAGTTTAAAATTCCATGTTTAATAATTGATTTTTCTAACACATAATGCTTTTACTATTATCCAAATGATCTGATGATAAATTTAAATAATTTGTTTATTAGTATGCAAATTTAAATTTTGTCATTTCCCCTGGGTATTTTGTAGCCTTTTTTTTTGCTCGTTCAATTTTGTTTTGTGGTTATACCTAATGATAGGGTAAGTGACACAATTCATATTTTGTGTTTTACAGACTCTAATGATGTGGTTCAGGAAGCTATAAGTTAACAAGAATCAAATACAGAGCCTAAATAAGCATAGCATACACCACTAAACTCACATGCGCCCTGCGACCTATTTTTAACATTTATCTTAAATTTTACATTTTATTATTTTATATTTTTAGCTATGCATAAAAAGTGACTGTAACATTTACATGTGTATATAAATATAATATATTTTAAATAGTAAATATAGCCAGAGGTTTAATTTAATTTTTAAGATAAATCTTCAAATACTTTTGATGTGGCTGAAATGCTTAACAGTATTTACTATGAAACGTTTCATGAAAACTCGGTGATCACCCCTTGTGAGCTCAAGGGGATCATTGGTATATGAGAAATTGAACTTGGTCAGTTGTTTACAAATTTTTACTGGCTCTATCATTACTCCAGTTCCTACTTTAATATATTCAAAGAAGATATGCTGAAGGGCTGAGTAAACAAGTTATTTTGCTGGAATTCTAGTAAAAACAAGTGAGATAACAAGTGAATCAAGATTATATTATATTTAACTTAATGTATAAAATTTGTAAAATTAAGACATTTTAAAAATGAAAATGATTAAGTAGGAAGTTCAAATCTTCTGCTATGGAAGCTACTCTAAACATTCAGTGTAAGCAGGACACAACAGGTAAGTTGAGAGTATTTAAGTTTAACATTGAATAAGTTGAAAATTGACTTGTTTTTAACAGAAGCAAAGTATTCCATCTCAAACTGCCTGAAATTGCAATATCTTAAACTTCAGTGATACATCTTTTAAAAATGCCAAGGGAGGTACTTTGGTAAGATTCTGATTCATTTCTATTTAAATTGTGTTATACAGAAAACAGGCAAAAGAAATCTCAATGAATTATGATATGAAAACTCTATAAACTAAAAACCTAGTATATCAGTGATCATGCTGTTTAAAACTTCTATTCAAAGACTCAGAAATAATTAATTGTGAGGCACAATTGCACAGAGGTGAAACTGATTCTTGCATATTCCTAGCTACTTAAAAAAAAGACTGCTGTGTCCTAATTGGTCTCACATTTTTTGGGAGTAAACAAGCTCTGGATTTTCCTTTTCCACTTCCCATGCTTGAAAGAGTACCCATTTTATTCGCTGATTTTTGCTGAAGATCAGGTAATTACCAGATAATATCTGCTTCTCTTTAAATAGCATAATGGTTTAGATTTAATATGGCTCTTAAAGCAGATAAATTTGGATTTTAATCTGAAATCTATAATTTATTATAGGTAAGTAACTTATTTCAATAAACTTTTTTTGAGCCTACAAAAAATAAATCATAAAGTCTGCCATAAATGATTACTGTGAGATAATTAATACGAATGATTTTTATAAGGCTTTGATATATTATAAGTGCAAAAAATAATAATTATAATTATATTATTCTTGTTATACAATAATCACACATTCTGGGCTACATAGATAAAAACAATGTTGTGGTTTTATGAGAAAAATAAAGGCACTCTGACAGAAAATCATCATTATATCTTTCCAGTCTTATTTATGTGATTTTTTTCAGAATGTTGTTGGTAGATATGGGAGAAGAGGTATTATAATTTGATGATCAATGCAAATGGAGGTACCCAAATTGTGGTTATTCATTTTCTAATCAATCAGTTTTTATCTCATTTTTATCCTTTTTTTTATCACACTTGATTGTGCTCAGAGCATATTCCTAGCTGTATATGCTTAAGGATCTCTCTTCAAGGGGTTCCATGGACTATAGGTAGTGACAGTGATCAAACCTGTGTTGGGCGAGTCCAAGGAAAAAAATCTGACCCCCAACTCTTTGCGTCCCCCATTCCCCTATTTTTCTTTGTGTAAATTGTTAAGAAACTGCACTTAAGTTAGAAAAGTTAAGTCATATATTCTAGACAGCCTCCTATTGAAACAATAATAATTACAATGGTTTTCTATAATACAAAAGTATCAATAAAAGTCAATGAGCAAATTATAGTGTTCTTAATAGACCTGTATAAGTGTACATTTCATCATTCATACTGACAAAAATGAGTAAATTTTACACAGTTAGCGTTCTTTACAGTCTGGAAAATTTTATTTCAGAAAAAGTCTCAGAAAATATTTCTAGAAGGATCTATAAAGTGATACTATGACATGGATTGTTTTTTAGGTGGGGTGTGGCTTATACCTTCCTGTTCTCTGAGATTATTACTGGGTCTCTACTCAGCAATCAGTTTTGTTGCTCAGAAAACTATATGTGATGCAAGTAATCAAAGTTGGGTCTACTATGTACAAGAAAAGAGCTCTATCATCTATACTCTCCAACACTTGTACGGACTCTTTTTTCTACAAGAAACTTTTTATTAAGATAAACTTACTTATCAACAACAACACAATAATTGTGGGGGACCTTAACACGGCTTTGTCAACATTGGACAGGTCAACCAGACTGAAACCCAACAAGAATATACTAGACCTGAGGAGAGAAATGGAAGAAAGAGGCCTAGTGGATATATATAGGACACTCCATCCCCAGAAACCTGGATACACATTCTTCTCCAATGTACATGGGACATTCTCCAGGATAGACTACATGCTGGCACATAAAACATACCTCCATGAGATCAAGAGGATAGAAATTTTGCAGACTACCTTCGCTGACCACAAGGCTATGAAATTATTTGTGAACTCCAAAGGGACTCAGAAGAAACACTTTAACACCTGGAAGTTAAACAGCCTCATGCTCAATAACCAGTGGGTCCGAGATGAAATCAAGGAGGAAATCAAAAGGTTCTTGGAAACAAATGACAATAAAGACACAAACTCTCAGAACTTATGGGACACAGCAAAAGCAGTACTGAGAGGAAAATTTATAGCTTTGCAAGCACACATCAGGAAGGAAGAAGGAGCTTACCTGAGTAGCTTAATGACACAGCTAATAGAACTAGAAAATGCTCAACAAAAGGACCCAAGAATAGGAAGACAGAAGGAAATAACAAAGCTGAGAGCAGAAATCAACGAAGTGGAAACTCAAAAAACAATCCGAAAGATCAACGAAAGCAGAAGTTGGTTCTTTGAAAAAATAAACAAGATTGATAGACCACTGGCAAACCTAACAAAGAAAGAGAGAGAGAGAAACTTGATAACTCGTATCAGGAATGAAAAAGGAGAGATCACTACTGATATGACAGAGATTCAAAGGGTAATCAGAAACTACTTTGAAAAACTCTACGCCACTAAAAATGAGAACCTGGAAGAAATGGATAAATTCTTGGACTCTTATAATCTTCCACGGTTGAAGGAAGAGGATGTAGCATATCTAAACACCCCCATCACCATTGATGAAATTAAAACAGTAATCAAATGTCTGCCGAAAAACAAAAGCCCAAGTCCAGATGGATTCACTAATGAATACTATCAAACTTTCCAAGAGGAACTACTGCCAATCTTGGCAAGACTCTTTCATGAAATTGAACAAACAGAAACACTTCCAAATAGCTTTTATGAAGCCAACATCACCTTGATACCTAAACCAGACAGAGACGCTACCAAAAAAGAAAATTACAGACCAATATCACTGATGAATGCAGATGCAAAGATCCTCAACAAAATCCTGGCAAATAGGATTCAATGCCTCGTTAAGAAGATCATCCACTACGATCAAGTAGGTTTCATCCCAGGAATGCAAGGCTGGTTTAACATCCATAAATCTATCAACATAATACACAACATCAATAACAAGAAAAATAAAAACCACATGATCATATCAATAGATGCAGAGAAAGCATTTGATAAGGTCCAACACCCATTCTTGATCAAAACTCTCAGCAAGATGGGAATGGAGGGAACCTTTCTCAATATAGTGAAGGCCATCTACCACAAGCCAGTGGCAAATATTATCCTCAATGGAGAAAAACTAAAAGCCTTCCCTCTAAATTCTGGCACAAGACAAGGCTGTCCTCTCTCACCACTCCTATTCAACATAGCATTGGAAGTACTTGCTATAGCGATTAG